>NW_027503950.1:0-25885 GCF_021521415.1 Bidens hawaiensis | reverse complement strand
CTATCAGACTTAGGATCTGGCGTGGGTAGCCTCTCAGATATATTGTCTCCAAATATTGATGGATCTACAAAAAAGAAGAAGCTATATTTAGCTAACACTTCAAAAACAATACAATACAAAAGGTAACATACATAACATCCACTATATCCATCCGCTCCGCAAGACTGTATTGGGGCTTTTTGGGACGTTGATTTTTCCTTCTTTTCTTCGATGATCCCTCCTAGCGTCCATGGTTTTTGCACCCGCATCACTCGCTTGAAAGGATGAAAACGCTCTCTTTTTCTCCAACTCTGTCAATAAATGAGAGACAGAGGAAAATTCAGGGGCATCGTCATCAGAATTCCTCTCCTCTTGAGAGGTAGAAAACTCAGAAGCATCGTCATCATCATCTCTTGATGATAGAATGGCAATCAACCCATCAGAAGTAATGGCATTAAGCGGAGGAGGGTTTAGAATATATGCACCTGTTTCAAAGGTGGCGTCCGAAATTACATGTTCAGCCCACACTTTCGTCGGAAATAGAAATCGGGCCTTGGTCTTTTCAAGAATAGGATGGTCCCCCGCATCACGGACGCTCTTACGGACAAAACCCCTATCCTCAAAGAGGGCGTTAAGCATAGAGCTCCGCCCGAAAAAGTAGAAAATCAATCATAAAAAGCCTCGAGGAAGAGAAAAGACAAAGAAGACAACATACATTCATTAAATAAACAAACATGGGCTCCATAAATTCTGATGGCCATAAGCGGCTCATGCCCGCCCATACCAATGCTTCCTCAGGCAATGCTCACACCAGTGTTGGCTCCGACATTAGACCACGATACCAGTCACGATCCTCGTGAGCGGCCCGTGACAACGTCCGGTAGCGCAGAATTAACCAGACGACAGACCATGGCAATAGGTACCCACGTCCTCAGAGATCCAGAAAAACTTATTATGCCAGTTGGCGAAACTCTTCTCGACTTTGTAGCCAAGACTCCTATCGGAAAAGCCCCTGCATGTAAACCAACCGTCACGATTGGAAAGTCGGTAGAAAAGCGAAAATCGATCAACATGTGGTACCATGTCACGTGCTATACATACAAATTCGTAATGACGAATTCGCACTACAGCACGCGGATGCAGCTCAAATAAATGGATCCCATTAGCAGTTAGCCCCTTCATGAAAAATTTCGTTATGGGAAAATGAAAGTTCCCATAAACGAAATAATCGGAATAGACAACCATTTTACCAGGTGGCGGAAGGCTGGCTAAAGAACTCGGATAAGGAAATTCCGGTTCCCACTTCGGTGGAATGTCGTAAGTCTCCAGCAACTTCTCGTATTCAGAACGATCCCGTGAAACTTCTATCTCATTAACCTCGGTTTGAACGTTCAACATTATAATAAGCTTTGGTAAAGATAAACAAGAAGTTCAGTATTTTATCAGATAAAAAACAAGAAGATAATCAGAAATAAAAGGCGATAAAACTTCGAATAGACGATATCTCCTACTATTTATACCCATCGCAATAAATGTGATGGGATATGAACAGTGGAGAGAGAAAGCCATCGCCTAATCAACAAATCCCACGTCACGCGGGAAATTCGAAAAAGAGAAAGTTGCACAGTCGGGTACAGTGACAGTCATCAAAACACGTTCCATCACCTGTTCACAGCGCCTACGAGTGGTCAACTTGTCCTTTTTTCATGATTATCCACACCAACAGAGGATATTTTCTACCAAACCTCAAAATTCAAAAACCCCCAAAATACATAAGTCCAAACTTTCACCCGCATAAAGACTTCACGCGGAAGAAACACTGGACTGGGGGGACTTATAGAGGTAGGGTACCCAAAAGACCCAAATATCCTTAAGTATCACCCGCGGGTCATAGAGAGACCTCTCATACACCGACCGCGGGACATACGGATCATCCGCATAACTCGGTAGAGGAGGAACGTCCTCACACCACACGCGGAAGCATCCAGGCACCCTCAGAAGTCATCCGCGAGGTAGGACATCTATCCGCTAAAATGACCGAAAGGCAATGCCAACTACTAAGCTGTCACGAACTAACTATCCTCTAGAAGAGTATCCATGATTGTTACTTGACGAATACGTGACTCGCAAGCCAATGAGCAAAGGACACCTGGTCGGGTTGTTATAACGGTGCACATGGCCAGGGTATGATCCGCCCTATCATCAGATGACGCGTGTCCAGGTTGTTATACCCATGCACATGGGACGTATAGCTCAACCTATCACAGAGGGACACGCGTCCAGGCGGTTCCCAAGATCTTCTAGAAGAGGACAGCTGGCCCAATCACCTTCCTACATCCTTCGGCTATAAATACCTTGTCAACCTGCATGAGGTATTCATTCATTCAGAATCACTGTGACTTACATATACTCGGACTACACTTAGTCTGCTTAGTTTTCAGTACTTTGTCCTTTACGAACGTTACTGATTCTCACGCCGGAGGGTGGTTACAGGAAGACACCCCCTCTTGTCCTTCCTGTAACGAGACTCACGATGTCTGTTTTGCAGGTTTCGGTCATTGGACTTCGGGAAGTTGAGCTCATACTGTGTTAGTAGTTATCGTATTTTACCCTGTGGACTCATTGGATCCAGGACCCATACCCGGGGATCGGATTCGTGTTTCTTCAGTATATATATATATATTAAAATGTAATGATAGTATATATATCAATCACTTTCAGACAACACACAGTTTATCATATTTAATTTCTTATTTTTTTTTTATCAAGAATTGTTTCAAGGTTTTTTGTGGAACTTAAATTTGATTTTTATGGGTTAAAAGTTATTAAACAGATTTTTTGGTACAAGTTAAATATGTTTAAGTCAAAATTTGTTACGGGTCAAAAATGAGAAGTCTGAGTATGTTTAAAAGTTTGATAATACAAGTACACTTATCGTCAAATTGGTTACAGGTACTAAATGTTGACTTTAAAATGTCAAATAGATGAAAGTTAGAATTTTAAACATGATTCGGATTTCAAATTTATTTTAAATGGCATTTTTGGAAATAATCAAAAGTTTCGGGATTTGGCAAATTAACTATTTTTCTCTCTAATATTAAATTTAAGAAAAGATTACGAACACTTTCGACATGTCACCCCAGACCAATCAATGATTCTAACTTTTATCAAATTTGAAATATTTGCGTCAGCATTAACTTTTCCTTCAATTGTGATTAGAACGTTGGATGGGATGAATTTCATGCAAAACTAGGCTCAAATGAAGTAAAATATTCACAAAATTGAATGAGTTAACATGTTATTTTTATGTTGTTATTAAGACAAAGTTGATAAGCCGCCTAAAACTTATTAAAATCTTTTTCATGGTTTAGCTTAGAAAAACATAGTTATGATAAAACATTCGTTGTTAGGAATTAATGTTCTCATTTCCTTGGATGAGAGGTAAATTGATAAATAAATAAAAAAAATAAATTTAACGCTCCTTCTGTATTTAGGCTTTGGCTAGAACATACTATCGAATGAGAAGCCTTATTTATGAAATTGTTTCATAACCAATTGAAGAAGAGCGTTCTCGAGGTACATTTTTTCAACTGAAAGAGCGTTCTCGGGTACTTTTTTTCAAGTGTATTTTTTTATTATGTTCTTTGAAAAATCATTTTGTGTTATAAATAAAATTAATTTTTGTACACATAGTATAGATACAAGAATAAATGTAATACATTTTTTCATATATGCTTACTAATTATTTGCTTCACTTGTAATTTTACAATTTTGATCCTCCCGAGTGTGACACGGACCCTAAAGCTATTGTATAATAGTTCATAAAAACAAAGCTTGGGTTTTCGAGAGTTTAAGTTGTATTTTATGAAATGCGGTTAAATAAAATATGTATAAAATAAAATGTGTTTCACATGAAACCGGGGTCTCTGATGTTTAGTGTTACTCACCCTTTGTTATGTTTTACATAAGGGAGTTGGTTTAGTGCTAGTGTGCACGATCCCCCTAATGTAGGCATCAAGATCCAATTTGTTTAAGGATTTGTTCGGTTTTGGTAGTTCGGTACTTGTTAAAGTTCCAAATCCACATCCAACTTACCAAAACAATTAAATATATGAATGACTTTATAATAAAATAAGTAGCATAATCAAGTTTGAGAATTTTTATTAATTAAAGTCTCAAGCTCGGGTTTAATCGAGTGTAAGTTAGCCTCGTCTTAGTATAAAATCAATCTTGGTTCCTTTATACCAAAATCTTATAAATATACATAATTAAATTAAAATATGTGAGGTTAAGAAAGAATTTTGGTGGTTTGAACGTGACTAGCTTGTTAAGACGAGTTGGTTCGAGTTTTACTTGGTTTTTTACCTGGAACTTGGTTTAAGCTAAGATTTGTTTCAACACTTCCAAAATCTGAAGTAATATGATAAACATAACTAAAAAGTTAGTTTGAACTTTTTGTGGTTTTGAACATTGACTTACTCGCTAAGACGATGTGTTTGGTTTTACTTGATTTTACCCGAAATTTGGGTTCAAGCCAAGATTTATTTTACACTTGAATATTAACCATATAATAACTAAAATATACAGAAAAACTCAGATCTAAAGTGTTATACAATATGTTTATTCAAAAGTTAAATAAAGTGCTTTAAACGAGTGTTCGGTTTGGTTCAGTCCTTGACTCGGTTTGAGACCGAGGATGGGTTACCACATGTCTGAAACCATAGAGCTAAAATAAAGTATATTTTCTAGATCCAAACTTAAATAAGAAAGTTAAGAGAAAACAATTCTTGAAAACGACCTAACGGGCCTAAAATGCATAAATATGTGTTTGAATGTCCAAAAACCTTGAATAAATATGTAAATGGTTTTCTTAACATATAATAACTTAAAAAAACTGAAAATGTTAAAAAAACATATACCCGAAATGGATTAGAATGCAAGATTGGGTTCATTGACTTTTCAATTCAAACTTAAGCAAAATAGCTAGAACAACTTGCTACTTCAAATAATTTGGGTGAAGAAGTTTATGACTAAATAGGTGAAATGACTGAGATTGAATGGATATTTATGGGGGGTGGATTAGGGTTTGAGGAAATGTATAATGTGTTTGTTCGGTGGAATAAACCGGTACACTTTGATGCTTTTGTTTTAAATTAATATTGAATTAAATAAAGAATATCCAACTATGAAAGCATGTTTAAGGGTTCTAGAACAATAATTATGATTTGAGTCTGGTTAGTTTGAATGGGCATGAAACGATCGAAAACGAACCAAAACACCAATTCTAGTGACTTGAATGGGAGGCCGAGCTACGGATAGGACTGAGGAAAGCCGTACATGCGACGCAAGTTGGGAGATTTAGGCCAAACTTTAATTTTAAGCAATTTTGGTCCATGTAGTTCATTTTAGGTCGTTTTAAGAAAAAATAAGCGTTTTAAACACTGTTAAATACTTTGGAACAAAACAAATATATGATGGAACGAAACAAAAAGTATGAAACATGATCTAAACACAAAAATCATCATTTTATTAATATTTAAATATCCAAAAATCAAAACGGGTCAGGTTTACAATACAAAAACAAATACAAAGTGAACCGGAAAATGATGAACGTCACAATTACGGTCAATATCCAGTTGTTATAAAAAGAAACAGTGATGCTGTTGACACATCATTTAGCGTCTCAATCTTTGTTAATGTATTTGGGAATAGTTTAATATATTAGGGGTGTTTTGGTAAATATTATGTAATTACTCATCCGTTAAAGTTATAATAATGAATGACTCGTGTCATATATATCTCATTCGTTAGAGATGTTAACGAACGAAGGTAACGTATATATGTCATTCGTTAAGATTTGTTTAACGAATGACTTAATGTATAGGAGACAGATGAGAGGATCATTATTTAGGTATGTCTAATGAAGGAGACACGAATGTCTAATATCATATATCTACCCTTGTAATCTATTCAAAATAAACAGAGTTTGTATTTTATATTGATTCCTCTCATTACTCTACCGAAATTCTCTCTGAATACAGACACACTACGCATAGTAAATGGAATCGTCCTATAAGGTAATCATATTATAGACTAGTTCTCAATCAAACGAATTAGATCATGGATTCTCTAGTGATATCAGAGCCATGTGTCCGACTGAATGCGTTTAGGACTTAATTTAGCATCAATTGATTTGTAGCTCGAGATCTAATTGTATTAGAGTTGTACATAATTGATTTCGGACTGTTCGAACCATAGAACTGATCAATTAACAATCATAATGATGGTATTTGTTACTGAATTGGATCTATGGTTGTTCGTAATGGTAAATTGATAGTCTGGACTCAGTTAATTGCATTGAATTGGTGTTTAGATTGGATTTCGGATTTAGTGGGAACTGTTTGTGTTTAAACGTATTGTTTTTGACTTTTTGAGTCAAAATTGAAGGAGATTTGGTTTGGATTGTGAGGGAATTGGTGTTCGGTATTGGTTTGCCAGTGAATGAATTCATTCGTTAATTTCTTAGGGAATTATGAGTTCAATCGTTACTATTGTTGAATCCATTCGTTAAACTGTTATCAGGTTGTTATAACAAGTTTAAAAACCCATTCGTTATAACTCACAAACATTCGTTACGTGCTCATTCATCATTCCTCATTCATCACATGTTCATTTGTTATACTGTCCCATTTGTCTTACTTCATTCATCACTGCTCATTCGTGTGAACAATGTCATTCGTTTGAGCACATTCGCTACTCATTACCTATTCTGGTTCATTCGTTAAACCATAATTTTTCTCATTAGTTATAAACCTTTCAAGTTTTATCCCTCATTTTTCAAACTAACAGTATAAATCCATAAACTTTCACAATGACAAACTATTGTGCCCTGGCTTCTCAAAATGCTCTTACACAGCAAATGTATAAAAATGATTCTGAGATCGAGTCTCATACAAAATGCCCGAGGCTTTAATAATCTCTGTGATTTTACTAAATGGGATTTAAGGTTTAGAAGTCATTTGAGAGTGCTTCATCCTGAATGTATGCAAAGTTTGGAGAATTCTTATGAACCACCATTGTTTGTTGATATTCCTGCTAATGGTCGGGTAGCCAAATTATTTACCCAAATGACAGCTTAGGAAACAAGGCATATGAAGTTGAGACAAAAGCTTATTCTATTGTAACAATGGCATTACCTAAGAACATATTTCATCAATTAAATCATATTAAACAATGTGCTCCACTGTATCAACATTTAAAATCAAAAAGCATGGGTCATAAGAAAGTAAGAAGTCAATATTTAAGTTTAAGTTCAGAAACTTCAATCTCATGCTTGGAGAAACTGTTGAAGAAATGTTGATAAGGTTTTGTCATTTGTTGGCTGAGATGAACAGAATTAGTACGATCTCTGGTAAAATCGATCAAAAAATTGATACATTAAAGAATGCACCTCCTCCTTCCTACTCCACTTATCTAATGGTTCTCACCGAAAATGGGTATTTCAGAAATGAAAGGCTTACTGCTATGGATTTTGTACAGAAGCTGGAAGAGAGGGAGTTTGATGTAAAATGTCATAGTTCATCAAAGGGTAGTCAGGATCCAACATTGTATGGTTGCACAAGTCCGGTAAACAAAAGTGCATATGCTCCAATTACTTCTTTTTATTCTCAAGAGAATCAAGAGATTCCTCAAGAAGTTGTTTCTGAGCCAAATGTATGCTCAAGTTCATTTGGTTTTGGTGCTCGTTTAGTTCTTGATGTCACACAACCACCAAATGTAAACATGAAGGAAGCTGAAAAACACTTTGCCTTCATGGGAGCATTTATTACTTATTGTGAGCAATTTGTGGGTGGTCAAGTAGCAAATGGTGACATTACTAATAAGAATTATGATCAAGTTGATCCTGGTGATCTTGAGTTAATGAGCTTAAAGTGGAACATGGCTATGAGAGGCAGAAAAATTAAAAAATTTATGGAGAGAACTAGGAAATATTTGCCTACTATGAGTTAGAGGATTGGATTTGACAAACTGAAACTTAAGTGCTACACCGGTCAAGAGTTTGGCCATTTTTCCAAAAAGTGTGATAAACCTAGAAAAGAATACTCTCCTAGTTAGAGGACTCAAGATAGAAACGTCAACAATCAAAAGTATAATAACACTAAGTCTAAATAGAACCTAAAGGGATCTGATTCTACAAATCCAAGTGGGTCACAAGCAATGATAGCATAAGAAGGCATTGACTGGTCACAAAGGTTGTTGGGTAATGTATCTACTAAAGTACAACAAGCTAATATGATTGTGATCAATAAGAATGAAGAATGTATGGGTACTGACGATGAGATTGTGACTGAAGAATATGAAGAATATGAAAATTATTCAGATGTTTCAAGTGTTAATCAGCAAAGAACGTTCGCTTGCATGGCCAAAATTGAAGAAGTTAGATCTAACTCTTCTGAATGTTTGTCTGTTAAATTTGAGTATGCTATTTCATCTATTGTTGATGAAACTTAGAACATAGACTGTTCTCATTGTGGTGAATACGAGTCTAAACATGAATCAATTCACCACCACAATGAGCAATTAGTGTGTGATTTAACTATTGATAACTATCGGCAAGTGGTTGAAACTGATAAAAAAATCTAAAGAAAAAATTGATGCCTTGTCAATCAGTAATCATGATTTCAAATTAAGTTTTCCATCAAACTAAGCATTATTGAATATCAGTTTCATGAAATCTTGATATTAAGAACCAAAATCAACGAGTTTGAAAATGAGGTGATGGAGTTGAAAGAGAAACTGGGAAAATTTAGAAATTCATCATTCTTGTTAAATGAAATTATTTAAGTAAATAACACTCGCCAGAAAGGTGATTAAGTTGGTTTAGTATTTGTAGAGATTCCCCCTCCATTCCATAATGATTATACTAACATCCTAGACACAAGAGATATAACGAAAATGGACATTAATAGTCCTTTGTCTATAGATCCTCTTGTGATTACGGATGCGGTTATCACTGGGGAGAAAACTAATCAGTGGAACCATTAAAATTTGTTGGTAAAAAGCTAACTCCAGAATCTCACGTTCATAGAAATTTGGTTTTCTCTAAAATTGATAATGTTGTATTAGTTGAAGATGTTTATGAACCAAATGTCCTTCACAAAGATATGAACATTCCTCTTGCAAATCATATTCATTGTGAACCATGTGATTTTGTGAAAGTTAAAAATGGTTCTAAAAGATCTTCAATGGATGAAGTGTCATCTGAAAAGAAGGTAATTTCAGATGAAGATTTAGTGAAATTTATATATCCGAATAACAGTGATAAAGTAAAAAGTGCTAGAGTTTACAAAATCAACTGTGTAAATCAAGTGTTTGATGATAAAATGGTTTCTTTGAGTTTGATAAAACCTGAGTTAATTGAATGTGTGTTTAATGATGAGACATCAAGCTTGACTGAACTTGAAAAAGCTTTTAAAAAATCAAAACTGGTTAACAAATCAAATGAAAAGTTAATCAAGTTTGTTAAAACCAATTAAGTTTGTGAAATCAGCTAAATTAGATACACTTCATAGCTTTTTAGAGTGTTCTAATTTAGTTTTTTTATATAAATAAACATACAAACAAGATGGGTAATCCTAATGTAAGGGTTGTGCTTTTCAACCTGAGGATTCACATATCATTGTTGATTCACCACAATTGTTTGTTGATATCAGAACATGTTTCTCATGTGGTGAATGCAATCATGTTGAAAAGAAATGTAAATCTAAGGAAAAATCGACTGACAACCCCTTAATTAAAGAACATGTTCCTGTGATGAAGAGTATTTTAAAAAGGCCACCACCACAAGTTAAGGTAGATGTCACTCAAATCATGTTTAGTGAAATTAATCCTGTGAAGGTTGTGAGGGTTAATTTTTAAAGAAATAATGTGAACAAAAAAAGGTTAAGCTTATTAAATCTCTTTGTAAATATGTAGATACTAGTGTGATTCGTGATGATTATCTGAAAAGGAAGTTAAAGAAATCTTTGATTTATAGTCAACTTCATCAATTACATCAGCATGAATTAAAAAAAAACCTTATTTGGTCAAGGTTCCTACTGATGTTCTTCCAACATGGAAACCAAGAGTTAATTTATAAAGAAAAGAACAAGAGGTTCAGCCCAAGACTGAGGCTTGGACTGCCTTTACTTGTCTGTGCAGAGTTCATCTAAGACAATTTCAGGATATAAATGGATTATGGATAGTGGATGTTCACGCCACATAAATAACAATATTAATCTACTTACAAATGTTAAGAATATCCAAAGGGGTTATGTTGCATTGCGGGTAATCAAGTTTGTATAATTACAAAAGATGGTGAAGTGTCAAATGGTATAATTACATTCGAGAAGGTTAATTATTGTGACAAGAAGGATCATAATTTGTTGACTATATCATAGATTTGTGTCAAAAAGTATACCATCTTGTTCACAGACAAAGAATGTGTGATTCCCAAACCGGGATTTGTTATTCCTGAAGACATGGTTATCATGCGATCACCTCGATCGAAAGATATTTATGTGCTTGACATGGCTTCAATAGCTCCTTCCTCACTGACAACAACATGGTTTATCTCAAACGCAACTAAGAAAGACACGATTCTTTGGAACATAATGACGGCCCATATCCACATTTGTAAGATGAATCATTTGACGACAAAGGATTTGGTGGATGGTGTTCCATTGAGAAATTTTAAGATGATCGATCACTGTGTCGTGTTCAAGAAAGAGAAACAAAAGAAGAAGTCACATCCATTGAAGATGATCTACTCAGTCAATACTCTGTTAGAAAGTTTAGACTTGAATTTGTTTGGTACTGTGAATAGAGCGAGTATTGCTGGAGATCTTTATTTTTTAGTCATTCCCGATGACTATTCTCGATTTTCGTGTGTGTTATTTATGAGCACAAAAGAACAGACAACCTTTCTTGTGCAAAACTTGATCACCAAGATCGAATCACTTAGCAAGTTGAAAGTGAGACGTATCCAAAGTGATAACGGCACTGAGTTGAAGAACATAATGATGGAATTTTTCTGTATGCAAAGGGGTATTAATCACGTATATAGTGCCCCATATGTGTCACAGCAGAACGGTGTTGTTGAAACGAAGAAACAGACCTTATTTAAGATGGCTAAAATTATGTTAGCGATTTCTAATATTCCCGTTCAAATCTGGAACTAGGCTATGAATACTGCTTGTTACACATTGAATCGAGTTCTCACAGTGAAGAAGTTGAAAAGACAAGTTATGAGCCGCTTAACAACCGTAAGCCGAACCTTTAGGTTCTTGAACCATTCGTGTAACGATTCCGGCAAATCCAGGTATACCCTAGCCGGAATATACTATTTACGTGTTATTTAATATTGATTATATGAGTTATAGCACGTTTATACGAATATATATGGTTCACAGTATGAATCATACTCAATTATATAGTGAATCGTATTGGAATTACAATTAATCAATGATCGGTTATTGAAACCCGAACGAATCGGGAATTTCATCATAGACGAAGTATATAATGTTTAGTGATGTTTACGAAGTATTAATGATTCGGGATAGGTGAATTATAGCACAGAAAAAGGATTTCGATTTAATGGTACGTCGGTACGCTAAACGAAACCTTTAACACCAAATCAAGCAAGAGACGATCAATCAAGCCGAAAAAGATGCGTAATTATTAATAATATGATGTTTTAATGTCATGGGTTAAGTTTTTAAATCAGTTTTATGTAAATTTCATTTTAACCCGAAAAACGACCATTTTATGCTCGTTTTAAGCCGAATTACGAGTTTAAACGAGAAACGAACTGAGCCAGATTATCCACAACATTATCCGGATTGTGTAATCCAAATGTGTGGCTAATATTGAACTTGTGGGGCCCCCCCCCACACCACCTTTTGGCCGGCCATGGTTATACACACACACAATCCATTTTTCTTTTTTTTACTACACAAAACTCTCTCAAACTCTCTCAAATCTCTAACTCTTTCAAGTTTTCTTCCAAGATCATCATATTTTAACCAAGATTTTGAAGGTATAAGCATGTTACAATACATAATCTTTGGTGTTAATTACTTAGTTTTGAGTTGTTTTTGCAAGAACAAAAGGTTCCAAGTGAAATATGGGTGAAAACCCGAGATGGAACCGGTTCTCGTATGATCAAGGGATGTATACAAGTTATACAAAGGATCTTGATCCAAGTAATGAGTTAAAAGTGTTTAGAATAAAATTTTACGGTTAAAATCTTGTTAAAATGGATTTCCAAGTGAAAGATGGGTGAAAACCCGAGATGAAACTGACTCTTGCATGATCAAGAGATGTATACATGTTATACAAGGGATCTTGGTCCAAGAAATGAGTAAAAAGAGTCGAGAACGGATTTTTACGGTTAAAACCTTTGTTTTTACATAAAAACCGACACTATGAAAGAAATGGTTTGATTGTTGGTATAGTTTGCTTGGTATAGTGTTATTGTGCTTGTAAGTGTTGTATCTAGCGGCTAGCAAAGGCTAGAAACCGAGATCCTTGCGATCTAAAGCTAGAAAACACAAAATAGTTCGGTTTTCGTGTGGTTATGAAATTTGGACAGATTGTAGCACGCTTAGAGTCGGGTCACGAAATTTCACAGAGATGATCTACACATGAAAATAAGAGATCTGTGAATTTTTGGTAATTTTTGGATAAAAGATGAATATTTGGTGAATTTAATGCTCGGTTTTGGCCAAAAATAGTGAAAAATAGCTAAACATGATGAAAAATTCTGGAAAATTTAAGATAAGCTTTTTATAACCCATAAAAGTCACCCACAAAATTTGAGCTCAGTTGGAAAACTCTAAGTAGGCTTTTCGGTGAAACGAGTTCTAGGGCTTTCTAGCTCGGTTTTGGGTGAAAATGGCTTGAAAAATAAGTTTTAAATTCTGGAAAAATTCCAGGGAGTTATGAGGATGGCAAGGATCATCCCAGAAAAATTTGGGATTTTTCTAAAGTGTTTTGGTATTTTTGACATATTTAGTGTATTAAAAAGGTTTAAAAATAGATAAATAAATGTAAATATAGGAAAATAAATCTGGAAAATTTTGTAAAATTTTCTTTCTGTCAAAATAAGTTTTGTGCAAAATTTCAAGACCCGAGACTAAACGGGTAATTATTTGTGCTAAAATGAACATAAAAACAAATATTTAAAGCTTAAAACGTGTAAACCGGCAAAACTCGCATAAGCGAGCTGACTGGTATATAAAAACCTAAAAATGGACTATTTTCATAAATCTAAGTAAATTAAGTAAAAATAAATCATCCGAAAATAATTCGGATGATTTGGGTAATTTTACCCGATTTTACTGTTTCCGGCACCTAAATGACGGAAACGGGCCCCGCGGCCAAACGGGGTGTCAAACCGAGCTCTAATTTCATCACTTTAACTAAAATAACAGTCAAACACCATTTTTGGGTTAAGTGTGAATAAACTCATTTTTGAAACTAAAAACGGACGACCGTGCTAGGCACGCAAATCAAGGAAAACATAAAAATGATGATTTTGACCGTCCGACTCTAAGTAATGGCACAATCTGAGTCCTTAGGAGTGTCACGGGGTTAACATTGTCCCCGGATCGAGTACAGTACTGGGTTAACAATGTTCCCAGATGTACCGATTGATACGTATTTTAGTTATGGGAATTATATAGTAACGACTAGATATTATATTACAGATCCAGGCACGTAGCTGTTCATTATATTACCCACCGACTCACAAAAAGGTGAGTTTTCACGAGCCCCTTTTAATGAACTGTTTTAATTATTTTCCCGGGGCGGAAAGCATGATTGTGTTAAATTATCTAAGTACATACCGATCGTATGGAAACACTTGTATATTTTTATATATATATATGGTATGATGCATAGAATAGATAATTTGTTTATCGGGTGGAATTGTTCTGGGGTAACTTAGTTCCCAGAGGGTTATTGGATATATTTCTGGGTTAACAGTGTTCCCAGAGGGTATTGGATATGTTTCTGGGTTAACAGTGTCCCCAGAGGTTACTGGATATGGTTCTGGGTTAACAGTGTCCCCAGAGGTTATTGGATATGGTTCTGGGTTAACAGTGTCCCCAGAGGGTATTTGATATGCGCTGGGTTAACAGTGTCCCCAGGGGTTATTTGATATGTACTGGGTTAACAGTGTCCCCAGGGGTTATTGGATATGTTCTGGGTTAACAGTGTACCCGGGGGTCATTTAATGTGTTTTTGGGTTAAAAGAGTTTTCATTAACGGGCTTAGCATAATTTCATCATTAACATATGATTTTTATACTGATCTATGGTTTATTTAAATTAGTGAAACTCACCAACTATTCGTAGTTGACCCGTTTTCTTTACATGCTTTCTAGGTATGCCCAGGTTGGAATGATTGATATGTGCTTAACTATCTGTGCTACCTGTTGGAAGCTTGCTGCTCTGTATTTTGTAATGAATATATATTAATGTCTTATGGTAATATATGTGTGTAACACCTAGACAGTAACGCAACTCGCAACAATGTAATATGTTATAAATTAATGTAGTGGTATTTTCTTTATAAGCAATGCTGTTGATATCAGAGGTGTCTGTTGCATCCCGTGTACGTTTCCGCTGCGGTTACGGGGTGTTACAGAACTTGGTATCAGAGCCATTGGTTATAAAGATTTAGGACGTCTTTAAAAGATACCTAAAATATAACCAGTAGCTCAAGTATTATAGGATCTGAATATCAACTAATAATATATTGTGACGAGATCGGGATGAACTTGGATGGACAAGTGGGTTATTATGGTCCGGAACATAATAACAGACTTGTCTGCACGAGGGAATTCAAGGGAAGTCACGGGGGACTTAAATAGGTAAAATTGGCAACATATGTGTAAATGTATAATAATATTATTATGTGGCAAAATTGTATAAGTAAGTGCATGATTAATTTAATTATGAATTACACTATGAAAAGGGACAATATGTTTGTTAACTTGTGTGCAGGTAAAAATGGCAAGAACACCTAGTGTGTCGACGGAAGAGGACCCGGAAGAGGTCAGTTCCGGGGCCTCTGGAAGCCCAAGTTTAGCACCCAGCTCCGAGCCTTCAGAGGCTAGTCATAGTGCCTCTAGACAGACCACCCCAGCTAGGAGTGCTAGTTTACCCTCCCCTGCTAGGGTTACCAGGTCTCCTACCCCGCCCGCACCACAGACCGCCCCGATTCCCCCCAGACACGGTCTCCGCCTCACGGCGCGGATCAGTGCCCCGTATGTTCCTCCCACCGTTACCCCACCCAGATCCACTTACCATAGGGGCGAGTCTTCCCGCCCCCAACCCGAGCCTGCTACCCTACCTGTGTGGGGTCTTCCAAGGCAGGAGCGGGACTTGGCGGCCTGGCTACGTCTGCTCACCGAACAGGTGAACGAGCACTCTGCCGCCCTGGTCGTGGGGGTACAGAGGCGGACGTACCTCGGGGACTGCATACTGGATTACCAGTATGCTATTGACCAGTTAAAGAGGGAGTGCTCATACTCCCACTGGTTGATCGGCCAGATGGAAACCCGAATCCGGGTTATGGTGGCGGTGTTGGTGGTGCTGGTGGCGGTGTTGGTGGGGTTGGTTTACCTCCGGGTGTAGATGTGTTAGATGGTAGAATTTTGAACCGCTTTTTGATACTCCGTGTAAGTAGTTAGTGGTGATACTAACACGGAGTGAATCTTGTTTAGTTATAGTACAACCACTGGCCCCTAGGGTGGGTCTCTTGTAGGGCATATCACTATAGATACTTTTGGGTATCATTCAAGCACTGACCCCTTTGCGGGTTATGTCGAGATGATACCGACATAGGGCCCTTGTAATAAAACTAGTTATGTAATGTTGACTGAAAGTATGTAAACTGATGTTTGTGTAATATGAATCAATGTTTACTAATGAATGAAATATGTATTGTGTTTTATGTTTTGAGATGGTATTGATTATATATATTTCTTTGATGATTGTGTAGAATGGCACCGAAACGATCCACGAAAATATCGGAAGTAGATGTGAGCCGTTTGATTGCTCAACAGTTGGAGGCGGCGATACCGGATATAGTATCGCGCATCGCCGCCAGTATTAATAACTCAACCAATCCAACCCCTCCGAGCAATCAAACGCCCATAAATAATGGCGGGGAACATAATGCTAATCCTCCACCTACTGATAACACGATTCCGAGTAATGACGCACCGCCTACGGTGGTCGCTACCGACAGTAATGGCCCTATCCCTACTGTAGAGACCAACCGCACTGGACCATCCAGGGGTTGTTCAATCAAGGACTTTATGTTGTGCAAGCCTTTAGAGTTTAACGGGTCGGAAGGACCGAATGGGTTAGTGAAATGGATAGAGAAAATAGAATCAGTGGTGAATATCAGCAACTGTCCCGAGGATTGTGTCGTTAAGTACGCCACCTGTACGTTCACAGACCATGCCTTGACATGGTGGAACACCATAGTACAGACTCGAGGTCAGGCGGCGACAAACCGCATGACATGGGCAGAGCTTAAGGATCTTGTTTTGAAACATTTCTGCCCAAAGAATGAATTGCAGAAACTGGAACATGAGTTGTGGAACCTAGAGATGCATGGGGCGGACCACTTGGGATATACCAACCGGTTTAATGAACTGTCACGATTAGTGCCGTGGTTGGTCACCCCAGAGTCAAAGAGGGTGGAACGTTATATTTGTGGACTTACTCCAGTAGTGAGGAGTATAGTTAACGCGGGAGGACACCAGACGTATGAGGGTGCAGTGACACAGGCTGGTATTGTCACGTATGATTTCTTAAGGAGTGGATCGCTAAAGACGACAGGAGAGTCGGCTGGAGGAAAGCGAGGTACGTATGACAATAGGATCCGGGAGAAACAGCAAGGTAAACGTGCTAGACCCACTGCCCAGAACTACGCCATGACTAGTTCGGGCGGAAGGCAAGAACCGCAGAGGGGAACGTTTCCTAAATGTGGGAAATATGGTTACCACCATGGTGGCGTGTGCAAAGAGGTGGTGTGCCACCGGTGTGGCAGGATTGGGCACTACGCACCCAGTTGTAGGACAAACTTGAACAACCTGAACCGTCAACCGCAACCTATCCGTGCGCAATCATTTAGGAACCAACCAACCCAACAGCAAAACCCCCAAGGAAACCAATTGGTGACCACCAGCCGTGCTTGCTACGAATGCGGTAGCACAGATCACTTCAAGAAAAACTGTCCGAAGCTGAGTCAAGGAAGAATTGGGCGGCAACCCGCGGGTCAGGCATCGTCGTCCAACCCGCCGAGAAGCCGAGTTTTCGTGATAGGGGCGAGCGAAGCACGTCAGGACCCCAGCGTAGTGACAGGTACATTCCTCGTTTCTGACCATTACGCTTCTGTATTATTTGATACGGGTGCTGATAGAAGTTTCGTCTCCGTTAAATTCCTGTCATTAGCAAACATGCCGGTTAGTGAATCCATAGAACCCTATACCGTAGAAGTTGCTAACGGTAAGACCATGATAGTCAATCAAATTGTTCGGAATTGTCCTTTTATTCTAAACGAACAATCCTTCCTGATTGACTTGTTACCAGTAGAACTGGGTAGTTTTGATGTGATAGTGGGAATGGATTGGTTAGCACGCAACAAGGTAGAAATAAATTGTGAAAAGAAACTCGTCAAAATCCGGGTGTCGGATGACGAAGAAGTGTTAGTGCAGGGTGATAAATCGGGCAATATGATGCCATTTATATCTCACCTCAAGGCGCTAAAATATATGCGTCAGGGATGTGTGGCGTATCTAGCGAGTCTGACGGCCACTGATTCTGAGGAAAAACGAGTGGACGATATTCCCGTGGTACGCGAATTTCCACAAGTTTTCCCAGAAGAACTTCCTGGTTTACCGCCAACCCGACAAGTCGAATTCAGAATCGACTTATTACCTCAAGCCGGCCCTGTTGCTAAGGCCCCTTACAGACTTGCACCGTCCGAGATGCAAGAACTATCCAACCAGTTGCAGGAATTGTTGGATAAGGGGTTTATACGTCCCAGTTATTCCCCGTGGGGTGCACCTGTACTATTTGTGAAAAAGAAGGACGGAAGCCTTCGAATGTGCATTGACTACAGGGAATTGAACAAATTAACCATCAAAAATAGGTATCCTCTTCCCCGAATCGATGATTTGTTCGACCAACTACAAGGTGCGAGCTATTTCTCAAAAATTGATCTTAGATCGGGATACCACCAAGTTAGAATTCAAGAGGAGGATATCCCTAAAACCGCGTTTCGGACTCGCTACGGCCACTACGAATTTTTAGTTATGCCTTTTGGGCTAACAAATGCGCCAGCGGTGTTCATGGATCTCATGAACCGAGTCTGTAAACCCTACCTCGACAAATTCGTCATTGTATTTATTGACGATATTTTGATATATTCAAAAAGTAAAGAAGAACATGAGCGACATTTGAGGTTAATTTTGGAACTTTTGGATCAGGAGAAGTTGTATGCAAAATTCTCCAAGTGTAACTTCTGGTTACAAGAGGTGCAATTCCTCGGTCACGTTATAAACCACCAAGGAATACACGTTGATCCGAGTAAAGTTGAAGCAATTAAGGATTGGCAAGCGCCTAAATCTCCGAAGGAAATCCGCCAATTCTTAGGCTTAGCTGGATACTATCGTCGATTTATAGAGAACTTTTCCAGCATCGCCCAACCTTTAACCCTCCTGACTCAAAAGGATCGGAAATATGAATGGGGTGAAGAGCAGGAAACGGCGTTTCAAACGCTAAAGCAAAGGTTGTGTCAAGCGCCAATCTTAAGTCTCCCCGACGGAGACGATGGATTTGTTGTATATTGTGACGCATCCCGTAAAGGGTTAGGATGCGTGTTAATGCAAAATAAAAAGGTCATAGCCTATGCGTCTCGACAGTTAAAAGTTCATGAGAAAAACTACACTACTCATGACTTGGAACTGGGAGTAGTCATCTTTGCACTTAAAATCTGGAGACACTATCTCTACGGTACAAAGTGCACCATATTCACTGATCATAAAAGTTTGCAACACATATTCGATCAGAAAGAACTGAATATGAGGCAACGAAGATGGGTCGAGTTGCTGAGTGACTATGACTGTGACATTCGATATCACCCCGGCAAGGCTAACGTCGTAGCCGATGCCTTGAGTAGGAAGGATCGGGTTAAACCATTGCGAGTGCGGGCGTTGGGAATGATAGTCCAGTCAAACCTTTCGGATTTGATTCGAGTCGCTCAACGCGAGGCGTTGAAAGAGGACCAATTGGATAAAGAAGGACTTTACGGGAATGAGAAGAATTTCGAACAGCGTGTGGACGAAATTCTCTATTTCAAAAATCGGATTTGGATCCCGACCCTCCATGACCTTCGTGAATTAATCATGGACGAAGCGCATAAGTCGAAATATTCCATACATCCGGGGTCTGATAAAATGTACCAGGATGTGAAAGAATTTTACTGGTGGCCAGGTATGAAAAAGGATATAGCCACATACGTCGGCAAGTGTACGACGTGTGCTAGGGTTAAGGCGGAGCACCAGAAACCTTCGGGAATGTTGCAACAACCGGAAATTCCGGAATGGAAGTGGGAACAGATCACAATGGATTTTGTGACACACCTCCCAAAGACGCCCCGAGGTCATGATGCAATTTGGGTAATCGTGGATCGATTAACCAAATCAGCACATTTCATTCCAATTAGGAATAATTATAACACTGAGAGACTTGCGCAAATTTATATAAATGAAATAGTGTCTCGTCATGGCATCCCCATCTCGATCATCTCCGATAGGGATAGCCATTTCACCTCCAAACTTTGGCAAGCTGTCCAAGAAGCGTTGGGAACACGTATTGACCTAAGCACAGCTTACCACCCTCAGACCGATGGTCAGTCTGAGAGGACCATTCAAACTTTGGAGGATTTGCTTCGTGCCTGCGTACTGGACTTTAAGGGAAATTGGGATCAACATCTCCCACTCGTTGAATTTTCCTATAATAACAGTTACCATAGCAGTATAAAGGCAGCACCTTATGAAGCATTGTATGGGCGGAAGTGCCGATCACCACTTTGCTGGTCTGAAGTGGGAGACCCGCAGGTCATTAGATCGGATCTGGTCCAGGAGACGACCACCAAGATTCTTGAAATTAAGAATAACCTAAAAGCCGCGCGGGACCGGCAGAAGAGTTATGCCGATACCCGTCGAAAACCGTTGTCATTTGAGAAGGGTGAAAAAGTATATCTGAAAGTATCACCCTGGAAAGGAGTGGTCAGATTTGGAAAGGCGGGGAAGTTGGCCCCTAGATACATTGGACCATTCAACATCACTGCGAAAATCGGTCCTGTAGCTTACCGGCTAGAACTGCCTGAGGAACTAAGTGCAGTTCATAACGTGTTTCATGTGTCAAATTTGAAAAGATGTCTGGCGGATGAGACATCGGTGTTACCCTTAGAGGGTGTTCAAATAAGTGATAGGCTCAACTTCGTAGAGGAGCCCATCGAAATAGTGGACGGTAAGATCAAGCAACTTAGACACAATAAGATCTCGTTGGTCAAAGTTAGATGGAATTCGCAACGAGGCCCAGAATTTACTTGGGGACGAAAGGATGAATTTCGGAAGAAATACCCCCACCTATTTCCTCAAAAGGAAGTAGTTGTCGCGTAAAATTTCGAGGACGAAATTTTTATAACGGGGGGAGAATGTAACAATTCCAACAAATCCAGGTATACCCTAGCCGGAATATACTATTTACGTGTTATTTAATATTGATTATATGAGTTATAGCACGTTTATACGAATATATATGGTTCACAGTATGAATCATACTCAATTATATAGTGAATCGTATTGGAATTACAATTAATCAATGATCGTTTATTGAAACCCGAACGAATCGGGAATTTCATCATAGACGAAGTATATAATGTTTAGTGATGTTTACGAAGTATTAATGCTTCGGGATAGGTGAATTATAGCACAGAAAAAGGATTTCGATTTAATGGTACGTCGGTACGCTAAACGAAACCTTTAACACCAAATCAAGCAAGAGACGATCAATCAAGCCGAAAAAGATGCGTAATTATTAATAATATGATGTTTTAATGTCATGGGTTAAGTTTTTAAAGTTTTTAAATCAGTTTTATGTAAATTTCATTTTAACCCGAAAAACGACCATTTTATGCTCGTTTTAAGACGAATTACGAGTTTAAACGAGAAACGAACTGAGCCAGATTATCCACAACATTATCCGGATTGTGTAATCCAAATGTGTGGCTAATATTGAACTTGTGGGCCCCCCCCCCACACCACCTTTTGGCCGGCCATGGTTATACACACACACAATCCATTTTTTCTTTTTTTTTACTACACAAAACTCTCTCAAACTCTCTCAAATCTCTAACTCTTTCAAGTTTTCTTCCAAGATCATCATATTTTAACCAAGATTTTGAAGGTATAAGCATGTTACAATACATAATCTTTGGTGTTAATTACTTAGTTTTGAGTTGTTTTTGCAAGAACAAAAGGTTCCAAGTGAAATATGGGTGAAAACCCGAGATGGAACCGGTTCTCGTATGATCAAGGGATGTATACAAGTTATACAAAGGATCTTGATCCAAGTAATGAGTTAAAAGTGTTTAGAATAAAATTTTACGGTTAAAATCTTGTTAAAATGGATTTCCAAGTGAAAGATGGGTGAAAACCCGAGATGAAACCGACTCTTGCATGATCAAGAGATGTATACATGTTATACAAGGGATCTTGGTCCAAGAAATGAGTAAAAAGAGTCGAGAACGGATTTTTACGGTTAAAACCTTTGTTTTTACATAAAAACCGACACTATGAAAGAAATGGTTTGATTGTTGGTATAGTTTGCTTGGTATAGTGTTATTGTGCTTGTAAGTGTTGTATCTAGCGGCTAGCAAAGGCTAGAAACCGAGATCCTTGCGATCTAAAGCTAGAAAACACAAAATAGTTCGGTTTTCGTGTGGTTATGAAATTTGGACAGATTGTAGCACGCTTAGAGTCGGGTCACGAAATTTCACAGAGATGATCTACACATGAAAATAAGAGATCTGTGAATTTTTGGTAATTTTTGGATAAAAGATGAATATTTGGTGAATTTAATGCTCGGTTTTGGCCAAAAATAGTGAAAAATAGCTAAACATGATGAAAAATTCTGGAAAATTTAAGATAAGCTTTTTATAACACATAAAAGTCACCCACAAAATTTGAGCTCAGTTGGAAAAGACTAAGTAGGCTTTTCGGTGAAACGAGTTCTAGGGCTTTCTAGCTCGGTTTTGGGTGAAAATGGCTTGAAAAATAAGTTTTAAATTCTGGAAAAATTCCAGGGAGTTATGAGGATGGCAAGGATCATCCCAGAAAAATTTGGGATTTTTCTAAAGTGTTTTGGTATTTTTGACATATTTAGTGTATTAAAAAGGTTTAAAAATAGATAAATAAATGTAAATATAGGAAAATAAATCTGGAAAATTTTGTAAAATTTTCTTTCTGTCAAAATAAGTTTTGTGCAAAATTTCAAGACCCGAGACTAAACGGGTAATTATTTGTGCTAAAATGAACATAAAAACAAATATTTAAAGCTTAAAACGTGTAAACCGGCAAAACTCGCATAAGCGAGCTGACTGGTATATAAAAACCTAAAAATGGACTATTTTCATAAATCTAAGTAAATTAAGTAAAAATAAATCATCCGAAAATAATTCGGATGATTTGGGTAATTTTACCCGATTTTTACTGTTTCCGGCACCTAAATGACGGAAACGGGCCCCGCGGCCAAACGGGGGTGTCAAACCGAGCTCTAATTTCATCACTTTAACTAAAATAACAGTCAAACACCATTTTTGGGTTAAGTGTGAATAAACTCATTTTTGAAACTAAAAACGGACGACCGTGCTAGGCACGCAAATCAAGGAAAACATAAAAATGATGATTTTGACCGTCCGACTCTAAGTAATGGCACAATCTGAGTCCTTAGGAGTGTCACGGGGTTAACATTGTCCCCGGATCGAGTACAGTACTGGGTTAACAATGTTCCCAGATGTACCGATTGATACGTATTTTAGTTATGGGAATTATATAGTAACGACTAGATATTATATTACAGATCCAGGCACGTAGCTGTTCATTATATTACCCACCGACTCACAAAAAGGTGAGTTTTCACGAGCCCTTTTAATGAACTGTTTTAATTATTTTCCCGGGGCGGAAAGCATGATTGTGTTAAATTATCTAAGTACATACCGATCGTATGGAAACACTTGTATATTTTTATATATATATATATATGGTATGATGCATAGAATAGATAATTTGTTTATCGGGTGGAATTGTTCTGGGGTAACTTAGTTCCCAAAGGGTTATTGGATATATTTCTGGGTTAACAGTGTTCCCAGAGGGTATTGGATATGTTTCTGGGTTAACAGTGTCCCCAGAGGTTACTGGATATGGTTCTGGGTTAACAGTGTCCCCAGAGGTTATTGGATATGGTTCTGGGTTAACAGTGTCCCCAGAGGGTATTTGATATGCGCTGGGTTAACAGTGTCCCCAGGGGTTATTTGATATGTACTGGGTTAACAGTGTCCCCAGGGGTTATTGGATATGTTCTGGGTTAACAGTGTCCCCAGGGGTCATTTAATGTGTTTTTGGGTTAATAGAGTTTTCATTAACGGGCTTAGCATAATTTCATCATTAACATATGATTTTTATACTGATCTATGGTTTATTTAAATTAGTGAAACTCACCAACTATTCGTAGTTGACCCGTTTTCTTTACATGCTTTCTAGGTATGCCCAGGTTGGAATGATTGATATGTGCTTAACTATCTGTGCTACCTGTTGGAAGCTTGCTGCTCTGTATTTTGTAATGAATATATATTAATGTCTTATTGGTAATATATGTGTGTAACACCTAGATAGTAACGCAACTCGCAACAATGTAATATGTTATAAATTAATGTAGTGGTATTTTCTTTATAAGCAATGCTGTTGATATCAGAGGTGTCTGTTGCATCCCGTGTACGTTTCCGCTGCGGTTACGGGGGTGTTACAATTCGTGTGTCCTTATACTATGTTAAAGAAATATGCCGGTAAATTTGAAGAGAAGGATATAGAAGGTTACTTTCTTGGGTATATGTCACCTAAGAAACGTATGTTTAATTTTTCTTTTGGGTGTGTTGAATAATGGTACCATGCGGTTTGACAAAGGTACACCACACCACCTTGCGAACAAAGGAACTGATTGGATATTTGATTATGATGGTCTGTTTAATTCTTTTTCTCCCTCGGTTGATTTACAAATTGAAGATTTGGTTCGTGCTTATCTAGAAGATGAGATTTTTTTGTTCCAATATCTTCTATTTATAAAGATCCAGTTGTACCTGATCAACCCGAAGCTTCTGATGATGTTTCTGTTTCATCTGATGATGCCGAATTTGAAGATTCTTCATTTGCACCATATTTTGAATCTCATGAAACTTCTGAGATACAAGTAGAAGAATCTTCCCTATCTTGAATGTGAATCGGCTATAGAAAAATCGTCAATCTACAAGACAATGTTGAAGTTTTTGAGAACCCAAATATTCGATTTCATTTTTTTCATCCTCGGGGCAACATTATTTGTGATGTAATCAGTGAGTTTTTGGGCTACACATAAATGGTTTATACTTCATCGTTGTGTGGGCAATTATGTAAACCGAAATCTCTTGATTTCGGTGGGCTTAATGTACGGGTTTGGGCTAAGGGTTGTCGGTGTACTGTATATATCATGTATTTATGTCTTTTGTGGGTTCGGTCATTCGTAAACAATGAGAGACGAGATCTTTGCTATTCACATCGTATTGTAATCACTGTTAAGGTCTTTAGCACATGACGTTGAATATAACCATGTGTTTTGAAGCCATTCTGTATGTGTTTATTGTGTTTTCTCATATTATATTGAATCAATTTGTTATTAGATTCCGCCTAGTATCGGGTTTAAGTGATATTGAAATATTCTTAATTGGGACTTACAATTGGTATCAGAGCCTATAGACCTATTCTAGGCTAGGTGTTAGTGATATCATTGATTCAGTGTTGAGTTTTTGGTTAATGCTTTTTGGAGATTTTTTGGAAATCAAGTCCAGGGTGTTCTTCGAGTTCATCGGGGTTAGACGAGATAGTTTGGGGATATATTTGACTTGATCTTTGGTTTAAATTAAAATCCCTTCTCAGCAATTCTTGATCGTTCTCGGGCAGAAATCAAGGGTTCTTGGTGATTATTAGCGTTTTCGACTAAGATACATCGTTCTCGGGTTCTTTGGTGTGTTCTCGGCTCAGCTTAAGGGTTCTCGGGCTTTAGATGGAATTGGGCCTGGTCTTTGTTAGGCCACCGTTATTGGGTTTTGGGTTTTGATTGGAATTGGGCCTGGTTTCGTTGGGCATGTTTATTGGACTGTTATTGGACTGTCATTGGATTGTTTAGTAGAACTATAGTTTAGAATGAACCAATTAAGTAATACATCATCAAATGTTTCTTTACATCAAGAGTTGGATTCTATCATGGGAACTACTATCTCATGAGGGGTTTGTTGAGTGGAAGTTCAGGTTCGAGAAGCAGGTGAAGATGAAAGATGCAAAGATTTGAAGAAGCATTGTACGAGATCATCAACCTATCACTTATCAAAGAGAGAATAGTGATGTAGTAGTTGTATAGCCTGTCGAACTATAGTGTGACGCGGAATTTGAAAAGATTGAAGAAGATGAGAAGGCTTTTACTACTATAACATTGGCATTTTCACCTGTAATTGCTCAAGGATTCAAGGAGCT
>NW_027503949.1:0-20838 GCF_021521415.1 Bidens hawaiensis | reverse complement strand
CAAGCCTCTTACACTATAGTTTCGGTTATTGCTTTAAAAACAAAGATTTAACCGTAAAAATCCGTTTTTGGTCCGTTTAACTCCTTTCTTGGACCAAGATCCCTTGTATAACCCGTATACATCACTTGATCATGCAAGAATCGGTTTTCATCTTTGAAACCTCATTTTCTTGCAAACAAACTCAAGAAACGAAGATGAATACGTGAATAACTCGATCATTACCTTGTTTTTCTTGCTAGAACTCTCGGTTTTGGATCATGATCTTGAGAGAGTTGAAGATTGTTGGATTGTTGGATGAAAAAAAAAGAAATGAAGGAAAAGGGGTGTAGGGAGGCCGATCGGAATGTATGAGGGTGTGGGGTGGGACCCACCTCTTCATTCTTAGCCACATATTTGGATTTCGGATATCCGGATAATGTTTTGGATAACCTGGTTCAGTTTGTTTTTCGGTTAAATGTCTAATTCGGCTTAAAACGAAGTTAAAATGGTCGTTTTTTCGGCTTAAAAACGAAATTTATATAAAACCAATTTAAAAACTTTAAAAATTTAAACCATGACATTTATTAACTTAAAACATCATATTATTAATTATCGCGCATCTTTTTCGGCTTGATCGATCATCTCTTGCTCGGTTTGGTATTGAAGGTTTCGTTTAATGTACCGACGTACCAATAAATCGAAATTCTTTTTTCTGTGCCGTACTTTACTTATCCCGAAGCATTAATGCTCCGTAAAATCCCTAAATATCATATATCTCGTCTATAATTGAACCCTCGATTCGTTCGGGTTTCAATAACTATCGATCGATTGATCGCATATTCAATACGATGAATTATATATTCACGTACAATCCACAGTGAACCCTGTATTCTTGTATAATTACTATGGTAATTCATGTACCCGACATTAAATATGACGTAACTATTGTCTACCGGTTAGGGTATACCGGGTTTCGTCGGAATCGTTACATTCTCCCCCCGTTAAGAAATTTCGTCCTCGAAATTTTACACGCTCACTATCCCTTTCCGAGGGAAAGGTGGGGGTTTTTCCTTCAGAATACACCCTCGAGTTACCAGGTATAATCTTTTCCTCGCTGTGAATTCCACTTAATCTTAATCAATAAAGCTTGGTGTGTCCAAACTGTTTAGTTTTTCCCGTCTACTATCTCTACGGAATTATTTATGATATCAAGTATGACTTCTATGAGTACCTCCATTACTAGTACTTTCGTTGCCTCATCGCTTAGGTACTTTTCAATCCGTATACATGGCAGAACATCATGTATAGTACTTAGCCCCTGGAGTACTTTAATCGATAAACTAAATGACCAATCATGGAGATAGTCTCATGAGGTCCAATATATTAAGAAGCTATTTTCGGTTTTGCCAAACCTCATATCACCTCTCTCTAAGGTGATGCCTTAAAATGCCTTGTCACCTCTTTCCAGTGACAATGGTTTCCTTTGAACGTTGGCATAAATCCTTTGCCAATCTCGCGCTGCTTTCAACTTATCCTAAATATTATAAATCCGATTGGTTGTTTCTCGAATCAATTCAAATCTTATGGCTTGAGTGACGCCCAATTTCAATTTAACAAATTGGTGATAATTACTTCACCCATAGAAAGCTTCAAGCTCTTGATGCTTCCTTCCCCGCCTTCCAATAATGGAAGTAGGATGCCCATTTCAATCTGATATAATTGAAAATGGTATTCCACGATGAGATACCATTTCACCATCATGAATTTGGGCGAGAATTCATTGTGGTAATCATCATAGATTGGGATGAAATGCGAGGATTGGTTAATCGATCTGCGATTACCCAATTTACATCATGCCTTTGATATATCTTGGGAATTTGTGTCCCGAAATCCTTTGTAATTTATTCCCACTATCATTGGCGAATTTTATTGTCGTTGTAGCGTTCCCTAGGGTTTTCGGCGTGCAGCCTTATCTCTTGCATAACTTAAATATTCACCAACATACGTAACCATATCTTTCTCCAAACTCGGCCATTAATACAATCCTTTCAGATATTCGTATCATCAATAGTCTATTCCGATCCTGGATGTATGGAATATTTCGATCTATGCGCTTTGTCCATGATTAATTCACGAAGGTCATGGAGGGTCGGGATCCAAACCCGATTTTTGAAGTAGAGAATTTCGTCCACGCGCTGTTCAAAATTCTTCTCATTGCCGTAAAGTTCCTCCTTTTCACTGTTCCTCTTTCAACGCCTCACGTTGAGCGACTCGAATCAGATCCGAAAAGTTCGACTGGACTATCATCCCTAGCGCTCGCATTCGCAATGGCTTAACCCGACCTTTCCTACTCAAAGCATCGGCTATGACGTTAGCCTTGCCGGGGTGATAACGGATGTCACAGTCATAATCGCTTAACAACTCGACCCATCTTCGTTGCCTCATATTCAGTTCTTTCTGATCGAATATGTGCTACAAACTTTTATGATCGGTGAAGATGGTGCACTTCGTATCGTAAAGATAATGTCTCCACATTTTAAGTGCGAAGATAACCGCTCCCAGTTCTAAGTCGTGAGTAGTGTAATTTTTCTCGTGTACTTTTAACTGTCGGGAAGCATAGGCTATAACCTTATTATACTGCATCAACACGCATCCTAACCCTTTACGCGATGCGTCACAATACGCGACAAAACCATCGTCTCCATCGGGGAGACTTAAAATCGGCGCTTGGCACAATTTTAATGGTTTCTATCTTATTTGGATCTTTATGAAATCTTTGTTGCTTTACAACATGACCAAGGGATTATGCCTTCTTTATTCAAAATCACATTTCAAAAACTTCGCGTATAGCTCCTCTTGCTTTAACACTTCCACAATTTTCTTAACCGTCTTTTGTGCTCTTCTTTACGTTGCAAATATATCAAAATATCATCAATGAATGCTATGACAAATTTGTCAAAATAAAGTTTATAGACTCGGTTCATGAGGTCCATGAACACTGCCGGCGCATTTGTTATCCCGAGAGGCATAACTAAGAATTCATAATGGCCGTAACGAGTCCGAAACGCTATTGTTGCAACGTCCTCCTCTTGGATTTTTCATTTGGTGATAACTATATCTAAGATCATTTTTCTAAAAATAAATCGCCCCTTGCAATTGGTTAAATAGATCATTTACTTCGAAGAAGTGAATACCTATTCCTGATCGTCACTTTATTCAATTCTCCCTAATCAATACATATCCTAACACTTCCGTCCTTCATTTCCCAGACAACACTGGTGCACCCCATGGTGACTAACTAGGTCGTATGAAACCTTATCCAATAATTCTTGCATTTCAGTTGGTGCAAGTCGGTAAGATGCTTTAGCAACAGGGCCAGCTTGAGGTATTAAATCGATTCTGAATTCGACCTGTCGGGTTGGCGGTATTCCAGGAAGTTCTTCTGGGAAAACTTGTGGAAATTCGCGTACCATCGGGATATCTTCTATATGTTTTCTTTTAAATACTTTGGCAATCGCGTTTGTTAAATACACCACGTCTTCTTGTCGTAAATATTATAACATCTCAAGATGAGATTAGAGTGGTAACATAATACCGTACACTTTTCTCTGTATCAAATCGCTTCATCGTCCGAAGGAGATCTTCTAATCATCTTCTTTTCATATTTGATTTCAGCTTCATGTTGAGTTAGCCAATCCATGCTAACTATTACGTCAAAACTTCTTTACTTTACTGGTCGTAGGTCAATAAGGAAAGGTTAATCGTTCAGAATAATAGGACAATTCCGAACAATTTAGTTAACCATTAGGGATTTACCGTTAGCGATTCTACAGTATAGGGTTCTATAGTTTCACTAATCGGTATATTTCTAAAGGGTAGGAGATTAACAGGAACTAACTTCTATCGACGACCATAAAAATATCACTGAAGTCTATTGATTTAAACTACAATGTACTTAATACCACCTTTGGATCATGACGGGCTTTATTCGAATTACTCACAAAAGCACGGCTCCTTGCTTGATCAGAGGTTGATGCTTGTCATGAGGTTCGTCTTCTAACGACACCTTGGTTCAAATTTGGGCAATTTCTCTTGAATCGTTCTGTATTGCCACATTCATAGCAGGTACAACTGTTTGGCGTAATTTGATTTCTTTGGATGGATTGTTATTGGAGCTGTTGGGTTCAGAGTGGTTGTACACGAATGGGTTGGGGTTGCCGGTTCACATGGCTATAATTGGTTCTACAATTAGGGCATTACATCCAGCTTTGCCACACCTGTGGCCTACTATCACTCGACATTCTTCTTCCTGCCGATAACCATATTTTCAACATTTAGGGAAGGACCCTTCATGCGGTTCATGTTTTCACACCAGAACTAGTCTTAGTATAATTCTGGGTTGTAGGCCATACCTACTTATTCAAAAGCCTATCTTGCACGATACCATTATCATTTCTCTTCTTCAACACTCGACGTCTCACCTAACGTCCTTCCAGTCCGCTTCCCATAGAGTAAAATATATCAATGCTGGCTTGCGACACAACCATTCCAAAGGTTGTATATTTTACAGGATTGACTATACTCCTTATCAATGGAGTTAATCCCCAATATTGCGCTCACTTCGCTTAGTTTCAGGAGTAATTAGCCATGTTACCAGACATGACAATTCCTTCAAACGATTAGCGTTTTCTAAGTGATCAGCACACAACATTTCTATCTTTCATAGCTCAGTTTCCAATATCTGAGCTTAATTGCTCGAATAAAAGTGCTCTAGCACAAGAATTTTAAATTCTGACCATATCATCTGAGTAAAATTTTCTAATTATAATTTTGTACCATCGTGTTCCACCACGATACAACATAATCTACCAACATATCTGTAGCATAATTCACTACACAATGTTCTATCCTCTTACCAATATCCTTAACCATTTCGATCTTTTCTATCCCCTCGTTAATCTATTCCTTTCTTTACCATCAGTAAACTATTAATAATCTCTTAACACAACCAACAAACATATCCTTCATACCGGATCTAATTCATTACGACTACTATTCATGTTTAGTTTATAACTAATACTTGTAGTCATCATAGTATCCGGTGGGACATTATCACTCTTAGTAATACCACTAAGAATTGAAATATTCATATTCATGTGATTGCTCGATCTATAAGTCTGCGATCACATTTGCATCAACACTAGCAGTGATCTGTGATACGACACTCGGTATCATCATCTGCTATCTTTGAGCAATCAACTGAATCATATCAATCTCCACCATTGGAGTTACTCTTTTTATGTCATTCTGCCGTACTCATCCCGTAACCAGTAATCAATACTAATCTCACCGTATAACTCGTTACCAGCTCAATCATAACAGCAGGTACACATACACACCAAATATTATCATACATATTACACATACCAGTATCTAGTATATATGTCCCACAAGTATAATAATATATGGACTTAACCTGACGTCGGTTAACGTTTAAATATGTTTCATAACCCTTGTCACCAACCGACATATAGATCTTTCTCAACAAAGATTAATGTTTAATATACTTGATTTCAATATCCTTCTGCATGTCAGCATAACCGATACATGCGCACCGTGCGCACCAAACGATTACGTACCACGGAGTTATAATATCCGTGTTTATTCGTATATCCGGCATACACAGTATACCACCTACGAACGAATAACCAACTATGCTATAATGATTCCAACACCTCTTTGTGTATGGGTAATCATTCTATTCGAGTATACATGGGTATAGGTGTCTAGCGGATGTAAGGATAATATAGGGAGTTGCAAGGTGCAAGGTAATCGTGCAACATGGGTTGCCTTCAAATATTATCAATTACTATTATGGGAAACTCTACACTTGCTCAGTCAATGTCCTCAGGCGTTCTAGGTTCGCTAAAATCGGCAATTCTCGATCTGGAGGTTGTATGACTCATATGTTTGAGAGTGAGAAATACATATATATATTTCTATATATTATTTTTATCTGCTCATTTATTATCAAATTTTATTTTATTTTATTTTATTTTAATTTTTTTTTTATTTTTATTATTTTTTTTAACGGAATAAGAATAGGTTCACGTACAGGTCCGTCCGTACGTGAGGGTCGTCGGTTCGGGTGAACATAGGGGGTTATTAAGATATATGGTACCGGTGTTGGTAGGGTAAGGGATTTATCAATTTCGGTTGGGAGTGACGGTTACTAGATATTTCTGGTTAATGTCAAACGGGAGATCTAACTTGGTACTATCATAACTATGGCCCGATAAGTCAGACTCATTATCAACCGATGCTCTAGAAATTTTCAGCATCCTCAGTACTTTTATTATTTTATCCCCCGGTTCCTTATCCGGGTCCTATTTCTCAATACCTGTATCCACAAGATATGTACATATATATATACACATTAGCACGTATAAATAATATTATATACTTTACACATATGTTGCCATTTTTACCTATTAACGTACCCCGTGACTTCCCCTGAACTCCCTCGTGCGGACAAGTCTGTTATTACGTTCCGGACCATAATAACTCACTTGTCCATTCAAGTTCATCCAGATCTCGTCACTATAAATTATTAGTTGATATTCAGATCCTATAATACTTGAGCTACTGGTTATATTTTAGGTATCTTTTAAAGACATCCTAATTCTTTTATAACCAATGGCTCTGATACCAAGTTCTGTAACACCCCGCAACCGCAGCGGAAACGTAAACGGGATGCAACAGACACCTCTGATATCAACCACATTGTATATAAAGAAAACTGAATACATTAATATACTTCAAATTACATTATCTCGTATTTCATTACCGTCTAGGTGATACACACATCATACAATACGATACATAATTCTATTTATTATAATGTATCCTAACATCCCGCACGCAAATCTTACACACATCAAGCACTTAACACGTAAGCAATCACTTCATCTTACTTGTACCTGAAAAGCATTTGAGAAAACGGGTCAACTACGAATAGTTGGTGAGTTTCACAATTTGAGTAAACCATGATAAATCCATATCATAATATAATATTATCGATGTAATTATGCTGAGCCCACAAGTGAAACCTCTGACTATCCACACACAACCCCATGGCATACTCCGCCCACGGACCTGCCCCAAACCGCTATGCCTAACATTACATAGCAAAATATATATAACAACAAAATAGACATGTGCAACTGGCTGGGAAACATCAGCAAATCCATGCCGGACCAGTTGGGTTTGTCGGACCAATAGTACTATCCATACTCTACCGGCTTTCAGTTAATCACTCGTGTTTCGGGGCCTTAGAATGTTAGCAACTCAGACAATTACCATCTTAGTACATTTCCGTACGATTCCCGTACAATAAAATATATATAAATCCACGCAAATCCATGCGTTCAGTATGTACTTAAACATTTCAGTAAAAACATGCTTCCGCCCCGAGAAAATATTCGAAAACAGTTCAGAAAAAGGGGCTCGTGAAACTCACCTTAGCACATGCAAGCAGGTAACAACAATCATTATCAATTAACACGTTCAATCTGTAATATAATCCCTACGATCGTTATTATACAAATATTGTTTATATAACCTTTAACCGTAACAACCGGTACATCTGGGGACACTGTCCACCCAGTACCGTACCCATTCCGGGGGCAATGTTAACCCAGAAACACTTCTACGGACTCAGATTGTGATATGGTTTAGAGTTCTATGGTCACAATTACTATTAGTTTGTTTTTCACGTTTCAAAAATGAGTTTGGTCGCACACGACCCGAAAATAGTCGTTGACTGATGGTTTAAGTAAAGTTGTGAAATTTGAGCTCGGTTTAGGCGCCCCGATTTGCCGCGGGACCCGTTTCCGTCTTTAGCACACCGGAAACTGTTAAATCGGACAAAAATTACTCAAATCATCCGAATTATTTTCTGATGATTCATTTTTACTTGTTTAACTCTATTATATGAAAATAGTTCATTTTTAGGGTTTTTATACACCAGTCAGTTCGTTTAGACGAACTTTACCGGTTTACGCGTTTTAACTTTATAAGTTTGATACTCAGCACAAATAATTATCCGTTCATCCTCGGATCTTGAGATTTTGCACAAATAACATTTTGACAGTGGGGAATTTTATAAAAATATTTCCAGAAATAAATTTTATATTTAAAATTTATTTATCTATTTTTAAACACCATTTAAACACTAAATATGTCGTAAATACCAAACGACCTTAGAAAAATCCCAAATTTTTCCTGGATTTCCCCTGCCATCCACATAGTCCCCTGTAATTTTTCCAGAACCAAAATCTTCTTTTACATACCATTTTCACTAAAACCGAGCTAGAAAACCCTAGAACTCGTTTAACCGAAAAGCATACTTAGACTTCTCCAACTGACCTAATATTTTGTGTGTGTCTTATACATGATATAAAAACTTTATCTGAAATTTTTCAGAATTTTTCATGATATTTACCTATTTTTCACCATTTTTGGCCAAAACCGAGCATTAAATTCACCAAATATTCATCCTTTGTCCAAAAATTACCAAATATTCACAGAACTCTTATTTTCATGTGTAGAACATCCCTGTAAAATTTTATGACCCAACTCTAAACCATCAACAATCTGTTCCAAAACACATACACCGAACATAACCGAATATACCATTCGTTTTCCGCCACTACAAGCTACAAACTCATCTTTCCGCATTATCTACCACTACATACAGAGCCTACAATCAAAATACCACAATACCAAGCAAGTTACACTCACGATCAAGCCTCTTACACTATAGTTTCGGTTATTGCTTTAAAAACAAAGATTTAACCGTAAAAATCCGTTTTTGGTCCGTTTAACTCCTTTCTTGGACCAAGATCCCTTGTATAACCCGTATACATCACTTGATCATGCAAGAATCGGTTTTCATCTTTGAAACCTCATTTTCTTGCAAACAAACTCAAGAAACGAAGATGAATACGTGAATAACTCGATCATTACCTTGTTTTTCTTGCTAGAACTCTCGGTTTTGGATCATGATCTTGAGAGAGTTGAAGATTGTTGGATTGTTGGATAAAAAAAAAAGAATTGAAGGAAATGGGGTGTAGGGAGGCCGATCGGAATGTATGAGGGGGTGGGGTGGGACCCACCTCTTCATTCTTAGCCACATATTTGGATTTCGGATATCCGGATAATGTTTTGGATAATCTGGTTCAGTTCGTTTTTCGGCTTAAAAACGAAATTTATATAAAATCGATTTAAAAACTTTAAAAACTTAAACCATGACATTTATTAACTTAAAACATCATATTATTAATTATCGCGCATCTTTTTCGGCTTGATCGATCATCTCTTGCTCGGTTTGGTATTGAATGTTTCGTTTAATGTACCGACGTACCATTAAATCGAAATTCTTTTTCTGTGCCGTACTTTACTTATCCCGAAGCATTAATGCTCCGTAAAATCACTAAATATCATATATCTCGTCTATAATTGAACCCTCGATTCGTTCGGGTTTCAATAACTATCGATCGATTGATCGCATATTCAATATGATGAATTATATATTCACGTACAATCCATACAGTGAACCCTGTATTCTCGTATAATTACTATGGTAATTCATGTACCCGACATTAAATATGACGTAACTATTGTCTACCGGTTAGGGTATACCGGGTTTCGTCGGAATCGTTACAAATTTATTGTCTGATCCGCGTGGTTACATGATTTTCTGAAAGAAAGAAGGACAAAGAAAAAGTCTGATGATAATGATGAGCCCTATATTCCAGAAGAAATTCAAAGTCAATTGAAGAAGAAAAGACGTGTAAAACATATGTTCAAGAGGCTATGATTGATAATTGCTTAGTTGATGAACCTGATGAGCAAGATAACCAAGTAGTGAATGCTTATAAAACTCCTGAGGTAATTGAATTTTTAGAATTTGGAACATTGTCTGAGAAGACACCAGTTGTTGAGGTGAACTTAGATGATACTATTGATTGTTTGTTAAGACACCAAGGTTTACTCCTAAAGTCCATGAAGATCTACACCAGAAAACACCTACGGTTGATCCAAAAGTCACATATCCTAATATGTCACAAAATTCTTTCTCTGATGTATTCCTACAAATAGATGGACCATCAAAAGAAGATGATGATATCTTGAAGGATAAGGTTGCTAATTAAGAGGTGAAAATAGATAGTTTGATTTATGAAAATACTCGTCTTCGTGCTGATAACATTGAAATAATTAATAGAGGTTGGATGAAAGCGAACTAAAAATGAGACTTTATGATTATTTACTGGTGGAACACATAAAATATTTTGTTATACTTGAGCCAAAGTTGGGAATATGATTATATTCATAAGTTGATCATTCTGAAGCTGGTAATACGATGGTTGAAAGAGTATATGGTGGAGATATAGGAGTAGTTGAAGCTTTATTTCATGTAGATTATGATTTGAGTAATGATACTGCTAAAGGCAAATCAAAAATTGAAGAACCTATAATTGAAAAGGTGGTTGAAGCTTCGGTGCTAGTAGGTGAATCTAGCCATGTAGAGGTTCATATTGAACAGCAGGTTAATACTGAAAATGATAATGATGTTGAAGAAAAAGAGGATAACGAAGAAGAAGAGAAGATAGATTTCAGTTACCTGATGATGATTTTGATAATTTGATGGAATTGAAGAGTCTGCAATGGTTTGATGCATATGACATTTGCGTGCATTATGATTTGTTATACAAACCGAAAAATGGTCCAATGGATATCGTCTAGAGGTTTACGGTTAAAGAAGCAAAACAAGGTTTCATGAAATGGACTCCTCAAAAGCCTAAAGTGTTCAAATATTAAAATCATAAAAATCCTGAGGGGGAGTAGATCCGAACGTTGAGATATACAAGGCCTAATTCTCTTCGAATTATTCCTTTGTACCCAATGGAACATGATTTTCATTCTTACTTCTTGTGTTGGTCTTATCTGGCATTGAATGGTGAAGCATGTATATATTTGGATCGGGGAAATTCAAAGTATGATGCGATAAGAGTGTACGATCCGATGTGGTTGATTAATTGTTCATGGAAAGATATTGAGATTTTACATGTTAATAAAATTCAATATAATGATGAAAGTCTGAAGACTCAAGCCAATCGGTTTCAGAAGATTGTAGATTTGTGTTATAACAAGAAGATACATTCTGGTAGAGCTTGGCAGACAAATTGGAGAGCGGTTAATGATGAGTAAAAGAAGATTGAGGCTGAACGTGAAGCTATGATAAAAGATCGAGTTACAGAGGCTTCTTGGAACAAGTTTTAGTATAAAGACATGGGTGTGTCCATGCCTACCTCACAGAAAAATATTACAAAGCCGTCATTCGAGGAATCTAGGTAGGAATATCGGAAGAGAGTTTTTTGGAGTGATTAAAGACCTTGAAAAATCCAAGGGGGATTTTCTTAGAGCATTTTTGTCTAATGCTAGGTCTAGTGGGCTTTATATGTCATTTTGTATTTTGTAAAGGTCTAAACTATCATTAGGTGAAACTTTGTAAAGTGAAAGGTATAAGTAAGATGACGTATAAGCTTATACGGTCGTATAAGCTTATACGGATCCTGATCTTATACGTTGTCACTAATCACCTATATATAGGATTTCTCGTGTTAGATTCATATCAGTTGAAACAATTGTAATTCAATTTATGCTTTCAAAGTTATATCAATATACTGAGTATTAAGAGTGTTTGTGTTGTAATCGCGTTATATATATTTCCGCTATATCATATCGTATAGTAAATATATTCTTTCGGTCCTAATCTTTACGATTCTACGTACATAATGTTTAGCATGATCAGGATTACGTCCTTACAATGCCATTTCTTTGTTTTATTGTTAGAGGCTTTATAAACAAAACAAGTTCCACCTCTTCATATGGCATCGTTCATTTTTAATTCATACAAATTCCCATTTCTTGGTTCCATAATTGTTATCATTTATGGTGGAATTCGATATTTTGGTTTCAAGATGAAACAATGGGTTTCATCAAATCCAACTTTATAACCTTTATCACATACTTGAGATATTCTCAAAAGGTTATATTGGAGTCCTTCAACATGGAAAACATTTTCAAATGAGACTTTTCCATTTGTAAGAAATCCTTTGCCCATAATCTTCCCTCCATTTTTGTCACTACCAAAAGCAACTGGGCCTTCAAATTTCTCTAAATAATTGACAGAGATCTTTTGTCACAAGTCATGTGCCTGGAACATCCACTATCCATGTATCATATCCCATTAATCTTTGTGGATTGTTCCTGCACAGTCAAAACAAATTTGATTAGTTTTGTGAAGAATCACAAGCCAAACTTGCATAAAAATCATTAGAAACAGAAACAGAAACATCAGTTGGAGTTGGAGTGGGATCTTCAAAGACCTATGTATGTGAGGGAAGCTATTTCTATATTTGACAATGGTCTTCGAAGGGCGAATGAGGACATCATGATTTGTGGGGGTCCGTTCTTCAGGGATCTCCAATGGAGGTTGGTATCACTTCTAACCCGTTTTGGGGGTTGGTTCTATGTTCGGTTGAGGATGTATGTACATATGCTTTCGTGGCTTCGAGAGCACAATCGTGTTGTTTGCAAGATCTGGGGTTGTGATATTTAGTTTTCGTGGCTTCGAGAGCATTATCCGGGGTTGTGATATTTAGGGTTGGACTTTGATTATAGGTGTGCGATGGATCGTTTACGTACTTCACATCCAGATTTTGATCATAGGGGGTTCTCTAATAAGGTCACCGCCCCCGCCCCCTAAATCACAATATGTTGTGGCGAGTGCCTTATTTAGTGAAATCGTCCAGAGTTTAGAAGTGAAGTTTGATCTATCCCCTCACCAAAAGGCGGTGTTTGATTGCCTTCGGGCTCCGGATTTTCTAATTACCATCCCCATGAAGGATTAGGCCAACATATGTCTGGTTTAGTGTATCGGGCTATCCATAAGTACCGGTTAATTATCCCTATGTTCCTGACTATTGAGCCTTGCCCAATTTTTCGCAAGGTTTGTTTGGATTCTTTTGGAGACCATGCGGCGCATTGCAAAGAATTGTATGATTTTAAATACAAACATGATTTGGTTAGGGATGTTCTGTGTGAATTTCTTAATCAGGTAGTGATTTTTGCAAAAAAGGAGGCCCCTGTTAACTTTCTCACGGATCCTCTTGAAGGGAGGTCTACTTACGACCAGCTGATATTATTGTGTTCGGGTGGGCAGGGGGAAAACACGCATGTGTGGATCTGACAGGAGTGTATCCTCTTGTTGGGCTCAGGGACCGCGACTTTGTTGTGGGTCAGGATGCGTTGAACACTTTTGGTTTATTGTTTCTTTTCAAACCAGTTCCTTTGGATGAGAATGAATTCTCATTTTCCAAGTAACTTTCGAATTCTAGTGATTTATGTGATTCTTCTTCACTAGTTCTTTTCAATCATATTACCAAGTTTCAATTTATTTTTCATCAAAACATCATTCTTCTCATTCGAACCATAATCATTATTCATTCATTTCAACAAATATTCATTATACTTTTTCTTATACAGCCCAAAATCTTGACCATATAGTTTATAATCTAGAACTTTGAAAGGTTCATGTATAATTCTGTCGTGACATGAATCTGTGTGATGTCTACACACATCACGTAGTCTGCACCAAACGTTTCCTTTATGTTCAGCTAGAGAGTTTCCCTTCTCGAATCTTTCTTTTAGTCTTGGGGGATCAATGCCAATAGTTTTCCGATGAGTAATTGGTTTTTGAAAATTTATTGAAATTGGTTGGAAAACATAAATTTTATCATTGCTTCTTCCATTTGACCCGACCTTCTCTAGCTTCACACATCTTTCATTTAGTTCTCTTTCCTTCTTTGGACTAACATATCTTCTTGAAAAGTACTCCACATCCCCAATATCAAAAAGTATATGATTAGAGAGAACTGGGTAATATGGTGGATACTGATTACTATTATTGAATGTTTCTTCATGCTTCTTGTTAATTGAGATACTTGGTTTCTTTTGAGGACTTTTGTTTGTATGAATGACCACACTACTTTTCAATCCTTGAGATCCTCCACAAATGTCAAAAGGCTTGTGGTCTCTTCTTATTTGTTCATGATGTTTCTTCATTTGGGTGTTATTGGAGGCAAATTTTGCAATTTCTTTGATGTATTCTTATTTTTATTCTTCTTTCTGATCTAATCAATTGTCTAGCCGCTGCAACAACTGAAGTTTTTACTCTATTGGCTTCTTCAGTCATCTTCACATGACCTAGCTGACTCATGTTCTTTCTCATCAACTTGATTCTCATCATCATGTTCCTTGATCACAAACACTCCCTCATCATTCACCACAACTTTTTCATAATTCTCCATGAATTCCCTTTTATCATTAAGCACAGTTTTAAATTGACTCGGAAATGCTTCCCTGTTTTCTTTGTCCACCTTCAAGGAGTATTTGTCCTTGAAAGGTGGTGGCACAACCTTATATTTGACTTAAGGCTTTATCTTCTCTAACTTTCCATAAATATTATCAGTAGCAACCAAATTTTTAGAAAATCAACTTCAACTTGAAGTTGTGTATTCTTTAATTTCTCTTCCATATACATTTTCTTCAACCCTTCAATCTCAGTTGTTTATCTTGACTGAGTCTTATAACGGTCCAAATAATCTTTTTCAAGAATTTTAATCTGGTTTTCATAAGTCTTTTTCACTCATTTTGTAGTCATTAATAATGCTTTCTTTCTTGAAACATTCACATTGCCACTTACCAACCTCTTTTCTCAATGAATCATTCGTTTGAAGTAAATCTAAGATAAAGTAATTAGAAGGTACCTGGGAGTTCGAAGATTCTACTTGCTGATTCACAATAGCCATGAAAGTCACATATGTGTTTTCTATCTCCTCAGCGTGCAAATAACATCATCAATCTTGAGGGCTAAAAGTTGGGTATCTGCTTGATGAATTTGCTAGCAGTGTACCATTCTCAGAATAAGGATGACAATAATTTCTTTTGTTCACCTTCCCTAAACTTGAAACGGTCTAGTTGTTGCTTTAGCATGTCCTTCTTTATATCGTTCAGCTCGGTGATTCCTTTAAGAATTTCTACTACAGCATCATACATTTCTTTTGATGTAGTATGATGAGCTACATTGGTCAATATCTCCCGTGATAAACCCTGTTTCAACATGGATAAGGCTCTGTTATCCTTATTTTTCATTGATCTTTCAACTGTTTGGTTGTTTGTTGTGCCATCAGGAATATATGTTCCATTCTTAATCGAATTCCACATTTCAACATCATTGAAACTCACGGAAGCCTCAAACAACAGCTTCCATTTGATGTAATTTTCCTATACATACAGCCAAGGAATCTTGTTAGTAGAAACCTCTTGCTCATCCATTGATCCGGATATATTTTTTCTATTTTAAAATATTTTTTAAATTGAAAAATTACTTGAAAGAAACTTAACAAAATTAAAAAAAACTTGAACAATCTTTAAAAATAATCAGATCTGTGGAAAAAATCCTCAAATCCGACGTATCCGGACGGACAAGAGCAAGATATATAATAAAGAAAAGAACTTTAATGTAGATCTGATTAAGAAAACACATTTAAACCTCAACAATATTGTAGATCTGAGAAATATGAAAAACAGGGCAGTTGACGTCACAAACCAATGTAACAGTTGTCAGTTGACGCCATTCTTCATCTTCAAAATCAACAATATTTAGCAATAATTTTTCACAAGAACAGCAAAAACAAAGCTCTAATACCACTTGTCGGTCCCGTATAGCTCACTTAATCGCTCAATCACTCACTATCATAACCCACACAAAATTGTTGACAAGAAGGTTACGACATACTTTTTTTTGAAAAATCAAAGAATATTAAATGCGGAATCAATAATACTCTAAATATTTCTCAACGGGCAGGAAAGTAACAAACACACAAAGTAACTCAAAATAATTCCATTTATATTGTGAAGGATACAATGAAAATCAATTAGGGTTTCAAGGTGGAATGTTTGAATTCTTGGCAGCTTTTCCGTACAAGATAAAGACAGCCGTCAAATCACAATATTCACTTAGTGTCCGTTGTTGTCATAGGCGTGCCCTAAAGTTTCCATTTATAGGCATGCCCTGACACCTGACATTCCTTTTTGAAACCCTAATGATTGATACTAAACATATTCAAACGTATTATAAAATATCCTAAGTGTACAGGTCTTCGAGTAAGCTTTACAACTTTTGTCTTTAGCGAGCAGACCTTGTAACCATTAAGTGTGTTGGGGAATAGTTCTCCGAGTAAGCTTTACTTTTAATATTTTCCTTAGAAAATATTCATCAAGCAGGCTTCAAACTTCTTGATAATACCGAACTTTGCTCAGTATATATCATACGGGCAAACTTGTTCTTCAGAGATCCCTTCAACCTTTTGTTGCTTTAACTTATTTAAACAAGTCCAAGTGTGCCGGTGACACTGTAGCTTTCTCGGATTTAAACCATGCTCGTTTGAAGTCCTTAAGTAATTTCTTTATCAACTTCCTTTAAGCTTGTAGGGACCACTGTTTATGACAAATAAACCTTGCTCGATCCACCAAAATCCTTGGTTTTATCTTGGTTTAGTCAAGAGTTTGCTCCGAAATAAACCTTGTTTGACTTGAAGAAAAACCTTGGTTGATGATGTGTAGTTTGCTCAAACTAACACTTAAGAAGAATTCTAAAAGATAACTTTGCTCAAAGAGCAAAATACCTTTCTTGACTAAGTTTAAGCTTGTTAGGAGGCCTAAGTGTGCTCGTTTTCCATACTTAGCCATTTTCAAAGGAGGTTAAGAAGATTTCAATCTTCCTTAAGTCTTTTCTCATCTTAACAGTGGAGGATGAAATGAGGAGAATTAAAGGTAAAGTTGTTGCTGAACATGAGGGCTAGCTGCAAACTTTGAAACAAAAGATAGTAGAATCCAGTGATGAACTCCTATTTGTGGATGAATCTGTGGAGAAGGGGATAAAATGACATGATGAAATTATTAATGAATGATCTAGAGAGATTTTCTAAACAGATTCTTAATTGATAAGGAGATGGAGAAGCAAAGGATTTTGATGGAAGAATTTGAGTTGAGAAACAAGTTGGATGAAGATAAAGGAGAAATAGAACAGGAGGTGATTGAGGAGTTGTTAAAATTAAAACAAGCTGAAAATGCCTTAGCAATTGTCATCTACAAATTCCACCAACCCAAAACTCCTTAACACATCCCTAAACAAACTATTCCCACTGCTGAACCTATGAATCAAGAACCTGATAAGCAGTTGGTGACTGATCTTGATGCAAAAACAATACAAGATGAAATGGTCAAGAATGCAAGTGAAAAGATGTTTTAAAGCTTATTCAATGAAATGAAAAAGGATGAGAAAAGTTGGCCAGTTGATCTGTTAAGATATTCAAGGAAAAGAAAGAGGTATGGAGTTGAATATATCCCTGAAGAGGTTATTAATGTTGTGTCTGTTCAAGCAGTAAGAAATAAAGATTACTATGTAAATGAACCAAAAATTGAAGCATTAAATGATCTATATGACAATGAAGATGAGGAGGACGGAGAAGAGTTGAAGGATAGGAAGGAAAAACATACTTATCCTCATGTGAATTTAACTGATATTCACACGGAGAATATACAAGCCAGACTTGATGAGCTAAAGAGAGAAGATCCGAGAATCATATATCTTATGGGCCAAGGGTTTGAATTTGAAAAATTGGCTGAAATGAATGAAGAGGAGTTTGATCTACTGTTTGAGAAGAAAAGAGAGGATGTGAGAAAACTAAGGGAGAAAAGAAAAAGGAATACAAGGCAGTAGCTTACCTACCTCAGCCTCCATAATTTCTTTAAAAAACAGCTGAGTCATATGAGCTATGAAGATCTTGAAAATGTATACAAGTCCACATAGGCAAGAGTTCAAGAGGAAGAAAAGAAGAGAATACATAGAAGATACTCTAATCAACCAAAACGAACAGATCAGATTGTCAGTAGGTTTGGAGGCAAGTGTGGATTCTTAATTGAACATGGCTTTGACCATGAGATTGTTGATGCAAGCAGAACCTGATGATGTAGAAAGAAGAATAATATGTCTTGATAAGAAAATTCTATTGGAGAGGTTGATGGATGCTAGAAGGGAAGGTGACAGAGTCAAGAATATGACAGCTGGTGAGAAGTTGGAGTTGTATGAGTCTGAACTTGCAAAGTATAGTGAGGAGTTGAAGGGTAAATCTACAATTGATAAACAAACTCAAACTCCTTCCATGTTGACTAAATTGAAAGAAGAACCATTTCAGGCTGATACAAGAACGAACTTAATGCCATGAGAAAATAAATAATCAGTACCCTCAAATAGGCAAGGTTAAACAAAGGAATGTCTGTAGGTGTATTTAACATTTTGGACAAATCACAACTCAAGGAACTGTTCTACAAAGAAAAAGTCTACTGAGAGCAAGTAGAAGAAGAACACAAGAGACTGATGCCTCAACAGTGTGGACCTACAAGACAACGAATACAAAGACCTAGATCTCCTCCAAATGAACAATTTGACAAAGAAACAATGGAATGATAAAAATTCTGTCTAAAGAAGGAGGTGACTACTTGAGGATGATGATGATGATGATGATGAGAAAAGAATATATTGTGAAGTTATATGAAGCTATAGGAAGCTATAGGGCATGTGAGAAGACCCCAGACCAAAAAGACAATATACATCAAGGGCTTCTATTGTAAATGTCCCTATTCCAACTACCCGATCAAGACTGCAAAAAGAACAAAGGCCACCTTCAAATGTGGACCTACTGTTGGTGCATAATGTCAGTAGTTCAGTATCTCGTGTTTTGTATGTGTCTGTAATCGTGTTAGATTGTTTGTTTTGGTATTGAATATTGTTTTACACAAGTTCTCCTGGGATGTAGGCGAACTTGGAAATAAACGAAGTTATGACAACTTCGCCTAGTATGTTAGGCGAAGTTGTCGAGGTCTATTTAAACCTCACTTCGGCTTATCTTGAAAAAAGTTTTTATTCCGAACGTGTATTGGTGATTATTGATATCACGTGTTGAAGTGTTGCAATACAATCGAGCTTATTAGTACTGTGACGTGTGTTTGTTTATCGGTTAGGCGAAGTTGTCAAGGTCTATTTAAACCTCACTTCGGCTTATCTTGAAAAAAGTTTTTTATATTACGAACGTGTATTGGTGATTATTGATATTACGTGTTGAAGTGTTAGAATACAATCGTGCTTATTAGTACCGTGACGTGTGTTTGTTTATCGGTTCAACGTATTATCTATCTTACGCTCGTATCATATTATGTGGGGATTCCGCACCCTCGTGTTACGAGATACTCCTGTGCAGATCCGGCTGGGAACCTACAATTGGTACAAATCCTTTGCTCGTGATTGTGTGGTTCGGGATTATCACACGGGTGTAAAGATCGTTCCGTTCGACTATTCGCGGAACGAGTTTACGTTGAAATACCTAGTTTTTGTGTCTTACCCATCTCCCACCATCAAATATACCCCAAAACACCTTCGCATACCTCGCAATACATCCAATTAAAACCTGCAAAACCTTGTGTTCATCAGGCGAAGTTGCCATCATCTTACGTAGGGTTTAAGCGAACTTATAAGGTTTAAGCAAAGTTACTGTGAAGGAGAAGTTAATCAGAGGCGAAGTTAAGTCCAAGAGAAGTTAAGTCCAAGCGAAGCTAAGTCCAAGAGAAGTTAAGTCCAAGGGAAGTTAAGTCCAAGCGAAGTTAAGTCCAAGCGAAGTTAATAACTTCGCTATCTGGTCACTGTTTAAAAAAAATACTTTCTTTGTATTTTGAGTCGTGTTTCTTCCAACTATGACTTCAATAAACATTACAGAACTGGTAAAAATGGAGGTTGAAGCCGGTTCAGCAACTAAAGCTCCAAAAATGCTTAAGGGTACCGATTTCGTTGCTTGAAAAGATCGATTTGAACAGTATGTGAAATATCAAGATGCTAAGATGTGGGTTTGCATTCAAGACGGATACATTCCACCAACATCCTAGTTTGAAGGTCGTGAACAAATTAAGAAGTACAGTAAGATGGAAGAGGAGGAAAAGAAAATGTATGAGGCAGAGAGTAAAGCTCATGCAGCAATAACAATGGCTCTTCCACAAGAGTTCTTCATACCTTCAAGAAGTACAAAACTGCTAGAGAGCTATGGGAAGCACTAGAATATAGATATGAAGGTAATGTGGGGATACGTTCTTCCAAGACAAAGCTGCAAAAAACCCAATTCTCTGTATTCAAGTATTTGAAAAATGAATCACTTGACGATATCATCACAAGATATTAGCACTTGATGACCGAACTTAGTAATTACTCCATTGAATACAAGGAAGAAGAGGTAGTAGAGAAACTTCTTGATGCTCTTCCACTGAAATGGGAAATGTACACGGTTCTGATGAGAGAAGATAAAGACTTTGCCAAGAGTGATTTGGAAACAGTGGTCAATAAGTTACGAAATTTTGAACTTAACATGGTTCGGAAAAAGACACCAACTGATCAAGTTCAGGATCCGGGAATGTATGGAGCGAAAGTCACTCCAAGCTAAAGTTCAAAATCAGAATCCTCTGCCTACTACTCAAAGGGAGAATCAAACTCAAACTCAACTCGAGATGGTCATGTGATTCTCAATATGGATGGCGACGTATGTTTCGTAGCTGGAGGTAGTAATCCTTCAAAACCTCAAGCCACAACTTGAAATTTCTCGTCAAATGTTCCAAGCTACAACTACT
>NW_027503948.1:0-27981 GCF_021521415.1 Bidens hawaiensis | reverse complement strand
AATGTCTCCCCTTTTAAATGAAGTCTGATATATGTGTGTTATGATGTATAATTAATCTTTTAAAATTCACTAATATGGTAATTATTGTGTAGAAAATTATTTGACAACCAAAGATCAACTGTTCCAATGGTAACCACTAATCACGTGACTTTCCTTATAAAAGTTTGTGAGTTTGTATCTCGTTTGTGACAAAACTGTTTTGGGCGAGACATAAGTTTTATCATAGTTGACTTTCTCGACGATAGGTTTCCTATTGAATTGGTTCAAAATTATATATATATTTGGCATATAAAGTAAAACACTTTAATTAGTAGTAATAATTATCGGGTGATAGCAAAAGAAAATTTCCATGATCATATGGAATCTTTTTCATAACACTAAAACTTTGTCGGGTAAGTACACAAAGTCAAGTTTGAATCTTTGGTCTCTTTTACTTACCACCCGCATCAGAGAATTATTTATTACTATAACTATATATTACTTTTATTTTTGAAACGACTGATAATTTTTATTAGTTATGTTATTCTTTTAGGTTATTCGTTTTTCAAAATGAAATTAAAGTCAATCAAAAATGAAAAGCTTTTTTTAACGGCCAACAAACAGAGAATTGTCTAGTTCCTTCGTGCAGGGTGACCCAATGGCGAAAGGCCACTGCCAGCTTGGCCCAATCCAGTCATACGGAGTTCTTAAGCACCTCCAATTTATCTCCAGTTCCAGAGAATATCTACCCGCATCGAAAGGCCCACCGATGATAAAAATGAAATTAAAGTTAAATAATGGTTTTATTTATAATATTTTAATATAAAAGTTCATTAGTTACTTTCTTTGAAATAAATATATTAGGTAGCGTTTGGTATGCAGTAATGATAGGGGGAATGAAATGATTCATTGCGTTGGAATGAAAATATTGGTGTTTGGTTGCTCAATGGAATGGAATCATCCATTACACATGGAATATCCATCAAAACCATTCTTTCTCACCTCCCTTCTTTTTTTCATTCAATTCCTCATTCACCCTATTTTCTTAACACCGCCACCACCTAACAAACAACAACCACCACTACTGTCGCCACTTCGCCACCACCAACACCTGACCACCACAGTCGCCATCACCACCGCCTCCGCCACCACCACCTTACCACCAGCATAACCACCGCCATCGCCGTCGCCACCATAGTCGTTCTAACCACCGCAAACATTGTCACCGTCGCCCACCTACCACACCATCTCCATCACTACCAATGCTATCACCGCTTGACACTGCCACCCCCACCACCACCGTCACCACTGCCACCAACATTTTGGTCGCCAGAGCTAACACCACCACCAGCGCTATTGCAGTTTTTTTTTTTTTTTTTGTGAATAAATTATTTAGAGATAAGAGTGTTTTTATTATTATTTCATTGATACAATTTTTTTGGATACAAAACAAAATGAAGTAATAATTCATTTCATTCCCATAGGTATAACCAAACAAGACAAAGGAATGGTAATGATCAATTTCATTTCCTTGTCTATTCCATTCATTCTCCCATTCCATTCCCGCTTCATTTCATTACATTCAACCATACATACCCTTAGTCTTCAATAATATACTTAATAGAAACAAAATATAAATTTGCAACATTCGACCAATGTCTCTACTTAATTGGATTCGGCTCCCTTATCTGTTGTCTAGAAAAGGCTTTAGATGCCGTTGTGTATTTGTGTTAACTTGATAGGTAATTTGAGAATTGAGAAATAACGTTGTATTTTAGAAAACCAGCTAAATGAGATACACTATTTTTATTGTTATTGTACTGTTGAGTATTATATAATATATGGTTTCCCATTAGAAAAAATGTTTTTGGAGTCTTCTCAGCCATTAGATCATTCTGAAACAAGATCTGGACCGTATAAACTCAAAAAATTGCTTCTAGAAGCAGCGGTTACCGGTAGTTTCAAACAGTTTCAAAATCCCTAAAAAACGCACGTTGTGCCTACGGCAGTTGATTGCAAGTTAGGTTATATCATAATCGATGAAGGTAAGAGAATAACATGTGGTTTATATCAGGAACTCTATTTCTCTCTGCAAGATCGGACAGATCTAGGGTTAAGAATTGAAGACGAAGATTGATAGAAGCCGATTTGGATATTACGTTCTACAAATACAAACACGGTAATGTATAATAATTGACCCATTTATAGTGATTTTTTTCACATTTATAGTGATTTCATGGTCTTTCTGTATTATTTATCATATGCTTATACTATTGGAGTGGGTGCTAAAAACTGCTATTTAGTTGTTTACAAGTATCAGTATGTAGCCTAATTTTGTATACCGTTTCTCAATTACAATGTTACTAAACCTTATTTTGGCGTTTCTTTCAGCTTACTTTGCACCACAATGTTGATAGCAGCTTAGTATAACTCCTTATCGAAGACGACGAATCTTTTTGGCTATAGTCGGTAATTATATATATGTCTTCTCTGCAAAATCTTTATACACCTAAAAGTGAGCACAATGTCACTGAGTCATATCTCTCACGCAACTCATAAGTTTAGTCTAAGATAATCCTTTATCTGAATTTGTGGCGACATCAAACGATGTTGTATCCTTATGTGCAAATTCTTAAACTATACATCTATATATGATACTGTTACCCCTAATTGGGCTTTGTTTTTTCAATATGGTGTTTATGTATCTTAATTTTGGCAGGCTTTATATCCAGGTTCATGAAAGATATGGCATTGGGTGTTTTGAGTGATATGCATGATATTCATAAGGAAGCTTGCTGAAAGTTATTTAAGCAACAGGTGATTGATTGGAACTTAACCTGTTAATTCCACTTATGTTCATTATATTTGTGTAATACATAGACTAATTATTAAGCATGATAATCTGCTTCAGTTTTGATACCAAATTATCAAGCTTTATGATGCCAAATTCCTTCTATGAGCATTACTAATATATAGATCGTGTTTAATATTGTAGGTTGTTCATTGTGATAATCTATTGTCTTCATACAAGGAAAAAGTACACCCGCTTCATAAATAATGGCTATATTACAGTACATATTAGCTTCTATAAGGAAGATTTAAAGAGTTTTATGATATCATGATTTACAGTTGGTTACAGTAGTCAAGATGATGACGGCAATGACCCTGATTTTTAAGAAGATAAATTAATTGCCCTTTGAAGCCATGTTTCCTCTACAAAATGCCCGGTATGTTATTTCCTTCTATTTATTTCCGGTGCCGGTTACACCTCGATTGTTGGGTTAGTCCATCCGTGCCAGGTAAACATAAGTTGTTATTTTGACTTATGTATTTGTCCAATTGAAATGCTTGATTGTGCTTACGCAATGCTCGGTTATAAATCAGTATTAAATGCTAATCTCCAATTAGAATCAAGTATGATTTGGTTTTTATTATTACGGTGCGTTCTGTTTTGGTCATTGTATTTTGATACATATCTCTAATTTGCTTTCATGATGTGCATAGGTTAAATGTTATGATGTTGACTTTTTGATAGATGGCACATATCAAGCTATCTATTATTGCAGCCGAAGAAAACATGAACTTACTATTAATGATGAGTTTCGGATGATTCTACACACTGTTCTTATGTTGAGATAGAAATTAGAGATATTGTAGCACCTTGGGCGTGCTACATTGATACTAGAATTTGCCATTTTATAGGATTTATGAAAACGTTAATGAAATATGGGGATTTGTGTTGGTATGGCTGATTAACATTTTGAGCCGGTATAAGCTTTTTTGCTATTTGAATTTATTACTAATCATGAATACCAAAATTTGAAAATCATATCTTAATTTGTATCACAGTTTAGCTCTTTTTATAGAAAAGAATGTTTTGTGTATAGTATGACTAAAATAATATTTGTGTGATTATGACATTAAACTACCCGTCCATCGGACGGGTATAAAACTAGTTATTATTTATTCTTGGTTTGTAAATAGGAATAGAAAAGTTAGGATGAACTAGATTGATTGGCTTTAAAACCTCGTAAAGTCTTTGTAATCGGTTTTTTGCTCTTTGCCGGTTAGTTTCTTCTGATCGGTATATATTATAATATCTCAACCGTTCAAAAAAAATTACATATAAGTTATGACTCGAAGTGGATTAATTTAACGATTGCAGTAAATCTTATAAATGAATTAAATTTCAGTATTACTAATTGTACAATGCTTGTAGAGTTTCATTCGACCTTCATCTGTAATTGTTAAATCTTAACTAACTTATTGTTCAAGGGTTGAATCTCAAGACATTAAACTAGGGGTGTTTATGTTAAACCAGTAAATCTATTCTAATTGATTATTGGTAATTTTGATTTAAATTACCACTTCAAGCCACATATGGCTATTGTTTAAATGTGCATGACTATAATGTCTTATCTCATGCATGGCCTGATGATGATACTTGTTTTATTTATCTTTGCGCTTTGGATTTTTTTGTGATATATTTTGATTCCAACTTTTATGTTATTTATGTTGTTTCCATTTGATTCAAGATCGCTCAATTGTTTATTATTTAGATTTGTGTTGCTTCAGTTTGTTTTATTTCATCAAATAACCGTTAAGTCGGGGGCCGTAAACACCTCTACTTCATGTAAGACCAAGAAGTATATCAAGTTAATTTTTTGTAAATAAGTTTTTACACAATAATGGAAATTAAACTCTATCATTTCTTTAATGTTAAAAACTTATAAACCAAGTCGAATATAAAAAGTTGAGCTAGTACATTTTTTGTTGGCAAAGGTTGAATGACTAAAGATTTATTTGTGGAAAAAGATGTGGGGGATTAAATAGTGAGGCGGAGTAAAGGCAGACTGGTTAGAAAGGTGCGACCCGTATTGTCCGGGTTCACGTACCTCTGACCTATGGGCTAGGGGTGGATAGGCCTGCAAGTCTCCTATTGGTCCTTTTACTATTGAAAATGATATTTTCTTTAACTTCTTTTACGTAATTTCAACCTATTAACAAACACCCTTCATACTACATAGTGGTGGTCCTTGCACGTGATATACACATGGTTCTTGAATGCAAAGTTTTGTTATTTGAATAATCAGGCTATGCTTATGGTTTAACTACGCACTTTCATGTCAGCGCCACGTATATATTGGACCCCATCTTATTTTATTTGTGTTGAAGGATGCTAAGTGGGCGAGGCGTGTTTAAACTAGGTTTTAGATGAGGTGGTATGGGGTGTCATCCCCACAATTGTATGGTCTTATGAAAGTCTTAATTTGTTTATATGATGACACTTGACAACATATGAAACGCACAAAAGGGCCAAGTACTTTTAACTTGACAAGATAGAATTAATTTAATATTTTGTGTATATAATAATCACATTTTAAATATACTTTTGAAAATAAACACGGGTCTAATAAAAGTTTTATGCTAATAATAAAATATAGTTAAAGACGTGAATGCATAGAATTTATTGAATTTTGACTTAAGGTACAAATTGAATAATTTAATAAATATTTAAAGTTTTTTAATTAGTAAAACCTAAGTATTATGATATTCGCCATGATAAAATCATAAAACAGCTTCTTTTTTTAATGCATTCATAAAGTAAACTATGCAACATAAAATGTGATAAAATGACTAAAATCAGCATCTATATCTACACAAAAGTAGTAAATTACCAAGTTTGTTAATTTAAAAATGCTAAATTTTGGAATCACGTTTAGTAGTTATTTATGGAAACCATTAACAAAAGGTTTTGAAAGCAAATGCAAATTTGTCTTACTTCAATCCACTTAATGTTACTTGTTACTAAATTTATTCAATCATATATTTGTGACACAAAGTGTGTGATGAAACTTCAAAGCATCTAATTCGTTTATTGCAAGGTTGCTAAATGGTTATGGCCGATTATAATGATTTGGTTAAGTTACCGAAACATGTTTATTTTGAGCCGGTAAAAGATATCTTTGATTTTCCAAGTAAGCATAAAACAACAAGGAATGTCTAGTTATGCAATGCATCTTGGCGGTCACGTGTTAGATAATTAGGAAATCAAGAAATGATTTTATTTTCGACAATGTCCCTCTTCCGGTGTTCAATATGTGAAATCATATAAATCAACATCATTTTTATGGGGTGAAGAATAAAATTAAGCGTTCAACTTTAGAATGAGAAAAGTGGTGTAAGTTTAATTTTGTAAATTTCTCATTATAGCTTATAGCTTCGTTATGTTTCCGGAATTGTAAGTTGTATTTTTCTTTCATTGTATGTTGTTGGACTTCTTGCTTATTGTAATTTGTTAAATGTCCCCTTTTGCCTTTTTTTTAAGGTTTTCATTTTAAAATATTGTTATAGTAAACTCCATAATACATTTTTAATAAATTTCCATTTTATTATTTTTATGAATGTATTGTTGTATCTAGACGAATAAAGTACTGTGTTCGTTTTTTTAAAGTTTATATTGGCTCAAGGTACATATTGTTTGTATTTAATTAAGTATTTTTTATAAATATCCTTTTTCAAATGGATACAAATGAATATACTAAAACGGGTATTCATAAATATTGAAATCAGACATAGATGGTGAAAGGTCTTTGTAACTTGCAATGACTAGAGGTAGTAATAGTTATTGTATAATCAACTTAACTACTCACAAGTCACAAATATAATAGCATATAACAACTCATTGTATTTCATTGTTCTACATAGTGTTTTTTTATACCAACAAATTTATTATGCATCTCAAAACCTGCTATAGTGTACCCTTATAGCGTTGGCAAACTTATAGAAACTTGTTAAATTTATGAAATTAAGGCTTAGGCCTAGCTCCGGCTTGTTACAACCTAGAAAGTTGGTATTTCATATAAGATAGAGAGAACATCATTAACCAAACTAGTCTCATGTGTGCTTGGGTTAATTAACATGGAAAAGTCTAAAAACGTTCTAAGCTTAAGTTTATGTTAGCTATGAGCCTATGACTTTAATCATATTTAGAGATACAACTAGACGAACGATCTTATGTTTTGCTTGATCATAGTTATTAAATATTTAACTTATCACTTATTGTTGTATAAATTTGATAAATTTGTTAATTTACACTCCTAAAATCGGTAATGGCTACATTTTTTGCATTAAATAAAGCGTCTAAAAAATAATCGAGCAATTGGAATCAGACAAAAAGAATTTCTGTTTTTTTGTTGTTTTTTAGAATTGTCCGGGGGGGGGGGGGGGTAATTCAGGGATTAATAAAAGATGTTGCGACCGAATTACCACCATAATCGAAGCAGGTGGCCTCGGTCTTACTCCCATTCCTGACAAAAACATTACTTAGTTAAGAAAATGATGGTGGTGGTTTAAATTTGTACGGAGAAATGTGGTTATGCTAATTCCTAGTTTAAATAGATCATGACGAATTCAGCCTCATGCAAAATTTTTTAATGGGGTTTGGAACTCAATAGCAAATTTGGAAAACTTTTTGGCCGTATAAAATCTAACTTTGAGTAATTTTATCAAAGGAAGTATCGAAGATAGTAGAACCACTATGTTATGGATTGACACGTGGCTCGCTCCAAAACTGATATAACTTGTATTTCCAAACTTATTTTCCATAGTGAGTAGCAAAGGTATTATGATGGTTAGATGTTCTAAAGAACAGAGCCGGTTGTTGAAATGGAGGTGGGAGAAAAGTCCATGAATATGGAAAAGAAAGTACATAGTTACATGATTTGAAAATCCTATGTCAATAATTGTTTTTTTTTTGTTTTTTTTTTGGAGGAGGATAAGTGGAATTGGACTAAAGAGTCTTCCAGGGAATTGTTAGTTGCATATATGAAGAAGGCGATGTTCAGCATGTTTGGACCAAATGAGCATTTGTAATGAGGTGGAACAATTGGGTGAAAAATAGACATTTTTGTTTGGGATGTAGAGATGGATTGAATATTAACTCGGGAAGTTCTCGTATATAGAAATATCCAAGTTGATTCATTCAATTGCCAAATATGTAATGAAGGGATTGAAAATGCAAATCATTTCTAATTGAATCGGGCATCTTGTTAGTTCTTTGTGTAAAATTCCTTACAACTTCGCTTTTCCGGTTTGTGACTTATACTCGCAATTAACAAATTAGCTTCGCTTTGTAGTAAAAAGGTGTTACATGGCATTATTATGATGACATGGTATGGAAGTTTTGAAATAAAATAACCGTTTAAATGAAAACGTTACATTACGGTTTCTAAGAAGATCAAAGACATCAAATCTTTTGTGTTTATTTGGATAAAATGTAGAGGTTTCGTTTAAATTGCTAACTTGAAAAAAATAATGTAAATTTATAAGATACCATCTTAAATGTATGTAAACGAAAACTTGAAAAGCACTCTGGTGACTTTTTTACAGAACTAATATTGTTTAAGAAATCTTTTTCACAACCAAGCATGGGTTTGAAAATTTTTCAAAATTAATGCAATCTTCATTATTAATGACAACTTGAAGAAACCCTATAGGATTAGTCAGGGAATGTAAGACTTGAATTATTGGGAATTTATAAGTTGTTACTAGCGACAACTTCTGTCATGTTTTTGTCAAGTTGCCATTACTAATTGCAACTTCTGAAAAGTTGTCATTAGCAATGAAAACTTATGACAAGTAGCCGCTAACAATGGAAACTTCTGACAATGTGCCGTTAGTAATGGCAACTTCTGATATCACTTCTTTGCTTTAATTCACGGGTGTTTGTTTGGAACAATAAATAAGATGAATGTCATAATAAATACCATGTATGCATTTGTTTTTCCAAAAAAGTTAAAACCATTAAACATTTAATATAAGTATGTAAGGTGGGGGGACTAATTTATCATAAACTCACCATTGTACCATTGTACCATAACTTTCTGCATATATTTAGTAACGACAATAATGCAAAACACTTTTTTGTGTTTAAAGGAAGTTATGTTGTACAATGGTACAATGGTGAGTTTATGATAAATTAGTCCCCCCCACCTTACCTACTTATATTGAGTGTTTGATGGTTTTAACTTTATTGGTAAAACAAATGCATGCATGGTAGTTATTATGACATTCATCTTATTTATTATTCCAAACAAGCACCCGTGAATTAAAGCAAAGAAGTGATATCAGAAGTTGCGATTAGTAATGGCAATTTGGCAAAAGTTGCCATTACTAACGGCACATTGTTAGAAGTTTCCATTGTTAAGGGCAACATGTCATAAGTTTCCACTGCTAACGACAACTTTTCAGAAGTTGCCATTAGTAATGGCAACTTGACAAAAACATGGCAGAAGTTACTGTTAGTAACGGCAACCTATACATTCTTAATAATTTAAGTCTTACTTTCCCTTACATTCCCTGACTAACCCTATAGGGTTTCTTCAAGTTGCCATTATTAATGGAGATTGCATTAATTTTGAAAAATTTTCAAACCCATGCTTAGTTGTGAAAATGATTTGTTAAACAATATTAGTTACGTAAAAAAGTCCCACTCTGGTTGTTTCCCACCCACTCTCAATTCACCAGATTTCTTTATTTGTAAATGAAAGTTTCTCATGTATTTGACCAGAATTCACGGGTATGGGTCTCACCAAACCCAGATAGCCCTTAAACGGGTTATGACATCTCATTAAATTAAAAATTAATCTCACCAAATATTTCTTATAAAAATCATATAATTTTCAATTTTTTAAAAGATATTATTTATAATTAAGAAACATTTTTATAGTAAGAAAAATAAGCGAGTCATGGGCCTCACCAAACCCAGATAACTTTTAAACAGGTCATAACATCTCATTTATTTGTGTAACTTTTTCATCATCAAACCCTAAAGTATATTATCAACTTCCTTACATTAAATAAAATTAAAATCCAAAAAAAATATATGAATATTAGAAACAAAAAATATAAAACAACGTTAGTAATACGGAAGAGAAAAGCTAGTAAGATATAAAAACAAAAAAGTTTTATATTTTAACAATTTGATGGCAACATATAAAAAGTAGTTGTACATGACTTAACATGTAAAATGAGAGGTTTTTCTTCAACTAAAACTAATAATATATTATGTCTCCAGTGCAGAGATTTGTTTTGTTTGAATGAGAGAGAGAGAAGTAGACAAAGTTGACACCCTCTCTCCCGGAATTACAGGGAGTCACCGGCAGGCAGGCAGCCACCCATCTCTCTTTCTCTCTCTTCTGCTCTTCTGATACTTTTACAGTAGACCAAATTCAATCAAAACATCGATGTCATTTATTAATACTATTATTACTATAATAATAATAATAATAATAATAATAATAATAATAATAATAATAATAATAATAAAACCTCACTTTTAGACCCACAAACAAACACAAACACAAACACAAACACAAAACAAAACACAAACTACTTTGTTTTTCAGTTTCATGGGATTTTGAGATGATGTGTGGCTTAATTGATCTCAACACCGTTAACAACGACACTGACGAGGTTACAACATCGTTGTCGTCTTCAAGTTCTCCTCCGGTGCAGGTGTGTTGTTTGGAGTTATGGCATGCTTGTGCCGGACCTTTAATATCCTTACCCACAAAAGGAAACGCCGTCGTTTACTGCCCTCAGGGCCACCTTGAATCCTCCGGTGGTGGTGCTTGTCTCATCTCCGCCGACTTTACTCTTCCTCCTCATGTCTTCTGCCGTGTTCTTGACGTCAACCTTCATGTAAGCATTTTCATTATTATTATTATTATTATTATTATTATTATTAATTAGAGTTGAATAAGGTGATTAATTTTTGTAAATTTTGTTAAACTAGGCTGAGGTTGGGACTGATGATGTATATGCTCAAGTCTCATTGATTCAAGATTCTCAGGTTGCTTTACAATTTTATTTTCAACATTATTCATTTGACTTTTTATTGAATGCATTGTGTCACAATTTCGTGAGACAATATCTTTGTTTTTTGCATCTCTTATTTTATTCCTTTTCTGTTTCTTAATTTAAAAAATTTAACTGAAACATAATTATGCATAATTTCAATCTTATCTTACCTCAAAACATAATAATATATTGAATACACGAGTTATGGATATTGAAACAGCTAGAGCGAAATTGGCGTGACTTCGGTGAAGGTACATGTGAAGTAGAACATGCGGAGGAAAATGATAATGAAGTGCCTGAAAGGTCAAAAACGCCGCATATGTTTTGCAAGACACTGACTGCATCCGACACCAGCACTCATGGAGGATTCTCGGTCCCACGTCGGGCTGCCGAGGATTGTTTTCCGCCATTGGTTGTACTTATATGATTATATCAGAACCAAAATTATGACTTATGAGGCCTAACATTTACTTTAGGTGTAATAAACAATGGCTTGATTTTGTTTTTGTGTTATTTATGGTAGGATTATAGACAACAAAGGCCTTCACAAGAGCTTGTAGCTAAAGATCTTCATGGGTTTGAATGGAAATTCCGACATATCTACCGAGGTATGTATAAAAATACTATTTTGCCCTTCGTGTTTGCTAGAAAGATTTGTAGACACAAACAAAACAACGGTCTTACAAATTACATATGTGGTCAGGACAACCTCGGAGGCATTTGCTGACAACGGGTTGGAGCGCATTTGTTAACAAGAAGAAGATTGTATGCGGGGACGCTGTTCTTTTTCTAAGGTACACGAGCTAGAAACGTGAGGGTAAGTTTGTCATTTTGCAATTGTGTTCTTATGCTATTGTATTACAGAGGAGGTGACGGAGTGCTGAGGTTAGGGATCCGAAGAGCCACACAAGTGAAACCGGCTTCTAGCTTACCGTCATTTTTTGGTCATCAACTAAACAACTTCGACTTTTCGAATGTGGTCAATGCCATATCCCAAAGAACGGTATTCAGTGTCTATTACAATCCGAGGTAACTAAGTTCTTGGTGTGTTATTGTCTTGTTTGCAAACTGACCATTTTGACCTTAACTTCAATCACGCATTCTAGGGGTGGTTCATCACAGTTCATAGTGCCATATAACCGATTTCTGAAGAGCCTTGCTAACTCATTCTCTCCTGGAGTGAGATTTAAAATGCGGGTTGGAACAGAAGATGCTGAAGACCGAAGGTTTGAGATATACTATGATTCCTAAAACCTTAAAATTGTGCACGATAACCAACTCGGTCTCTTCTAACAGGTGCACGGGAATCATTACTGGGTGTAGCGATATGGATCATGCTAGGTGGCCTGGATCGAAATGGAGGTGCCTAACGGTATAAATAATTTGTCAACGTTATTCAAATGACCAAAATACCCTTCCGGCTATTAGTCAAATGCCTAAAACCCCCTGCCAAAACATTGTTATTTATGTTCTTATTTCCAGGTAAGGTGGGATTTTGGGGAAAGAGCAAGGCAAAATAGGATTTCACCATGGGAGATCGACCGATGCAGTTCGGTTTCTGAAATAGGAAGGTTCGGGCCGCCCTTGATGAAGAGGACACGAACCGATTTTCCTTCACTCAAACCAGATTTTACCGTTCTAAAAGGCACGTATTTTACTTAAATTTTATAGAAACATCTTATATTTTATAAAAGAAAAGAAGCTGAATTTTGTGTATTTCTTACAGATAGGTCAACTGAAGCATCAGACTTGGGGGACTCGATGCGATTCCACAAGGTCTTGCAAGGTCAAGAAATACACGGTTTTTACCGTTCTGAAACATCTCCAGCGGGGAAGGATATCAGAAACCAAACAAGCGTCGGCACCGGTGAGTATTCAAGATTCAATCGGGTCTTGCAAGGTCAAGAAATAATTTCAAGTTCTGGAAATTTATGGATCCACCCGACATCATCTTCGCCTTCGTCTGTGTTACGGTTCCAGCAAGCAATCACTCAAGCTCCATACTCGCGTGCGATTCGATATAGTGACAACATGACACCGTTAAACGGCCTTAACCATCAAGACTTCTTTAACTCATTGAAAAGTCAACAGGAAGAACCGGCTTTGACTTCTACCAACAGTTGCAGACTCTTTGGTTTTTCGTTGACCGAAGGAAGTAATGATACAAAAGGCGAGCATCCCATAGGGCCCGTTTTGAAGATGATTTGACTCTCGTTGAACGAGAGAAGTAATGGTCTTGTACGATGGTAGTATGGACTATGGACTACTAGTAGTAGTAGTAGACTAGTAGTATTGGTTTTGTTTGTCTAATGTAAACAGTTAATGGAACTTTTAGAAAGCTTTCATTATCCTAATGCATGAAGTGTTTACAACAATTAAATGGTAACAGTAACAAACTAGAAACGGGTCAACCCATTTTGCCACCTCTAAGTAAAGGTTGTATCTTTTATGGTTGGTTTGATTAGCTTCAATTCTTGTATCCTCTTCATTTCTTCTGTCATGCCCACTTTCTCAAGCTCGGTTTCCAGCAACTTAAACATTGTATCATAAGGTACAAAACCTCTCAATACCGCATCTTCCAAAAACAAACATGCGTGCTTAAGTTTTCGGTTCTTGCATAACCCGCGAACCAAAAGGCTATAAGTTCCAAGTCCAACACTAATATCATTGTCCAACATATGGTTCAACAAGAAAGAAACCACCTTCATTCTTTTCAACTTCAAACACATCTTCAACAATGGTGCGTACGTGTCAAAGTCGGGTTTCACCCCACACTTTTCCATCTCATGTAACAGCTTAAGCGCATCCTCTTCTTGAGTGTGTTCACAAACGGCGGTTATCACGGTGTTATACGTCTGCGTGTCGCGTTTAATTCCTATGTCAGGCATTTCATCAAAAACCTCAAGTGCATCCTTTATTCTACCGGCTTTTGACAGGATGTGAATTAAAGAATTGAAAAGGGATGTATCAAGGACGCAACCAGTCGACTTTATTTTCTCGTAAACCTTTAACGCTTCATCGGTTTCCTTCGACTTCCCACGCGCATGCATTATAATAGTGTAAGTGATGATATTCGGAGAGCATCCTTTTTCTTCCATCTCTTCCAAAACTTGATCGACTTCTCTAAAATCTTTTTCGCAACAATAAGCTTCTATTAAAGACGTATAAGTCACAACATCGGGACAAATCCCGTGTTCCTTCATCTCCTCCATGGTAGCTTGAATCTTTACAATATCCCGCACTTTTGACCAACCATGTATTAATGAATTAAAAGTATGAGTATTTGGAGGAATTTCATTCTTGAATTCAAGAAATATATCATTAGCACGCTCAACGTTCTTCTCTTTCGCTAACGCACCAACTAATACATTCAATGCTAAAATATCTCTTTTAACACCAAACTGCTCAGTTCTTCTAAACTCATCTATTGCTTCTTCATGCAATCCCGCCTTTGCAAGCCTCCTTATGACCTTTAGAATCGTGTTTATCGTAACATAATTGTTTCCAATTTGAACCATCTGTTTAACCACTTGTCGCATCAGATCAAACTTCCTCGACTTCCCCAAACAATCAACCAATAAGTCGTAAATGTTGGCCGAAAACTTGGAACCTAACCGCGATTCAGCCCAAATAAACACGCCATAAGCAGATTTCCAGTTATCATCAAACCGTTTCAGCATTTGAGCAACTAAACCTTCAGATGGAGTAACATTAGACTCGTTTAAAGCTTGTACAACAGACTCAACCGAATCAAAACGCTTCACTAGAACTTTAGTTATCTTTTTTGTATCGTTCTCAACCTCGTTACCTACATTAATCTTCTTGCATACTTTTGGTTCACCGTGTTTATAATTTTCCATCCAATAAGACACCGAAGGAAGCACGAAATCATCCTCTGCGGTTTTTGTGACCAGACTATCGTTTTCAGTAATTCTAACCCAAATTGGAAGATCAGGAGATTCAGTCACCTCTATTGGATCATTATCTCCATTATTATCATCACCTTTTGTACACTCAATCAAGGTGCAGAATGAACCATACACAAAATCACAAACTCTGCTTGCATTTGAGCAAGCTATTGACCTCGAAGAACACCAATTTATATTAAAAAGTTTTGGTCTTGAAATCGCCATTTCAGCACGACCTCGATCCTCTACCAACTATTGTGTCTGCAAACGAATTACCACACAATTCAGAACTCAGTGCTGCAGAACTCGCTAGGCGCTAGTTGGACCGTACCAACTAGCAATCAACAAAACTTAATCATGAATTCAAGATTAACCAAATCATATTGGAACTATATATACAATATATATATATATATATATATATATATATATATATATAATTTTTCAAACTTATAATCAAATTGGATTAGCAAGTATAAATCGATTTGGACCGGCTTTGACCGACTACCTAATTGTTGGCCAGATTAGGTGAAATTCAATCCGTAGCATACCGATTAGCCATTAATCGGTGACTAATGCTATTTATACAACGTAAAGGTATAATATAATATAATATATTCGGTATAGGTTTTTCAAAATTTTTACAGGTTATGACATTTTGAACACGAAATTTGCTAATTTGATCTTCGAATTCAAATTCAAATTCAAATCGCACAGACAAGTAATCAAGTGTAACTGAAGAGGAAGGTCCCAGCAGAGACCAGTTGGTCCCGTAAGACTCACCTTGAACAGGGACGTCTGCGCAAAGGCCATCTGCTCCCACAGGACCCACCATGCTCATAGAATCTTACGAACAGTACACAAGCTGTACACGCAGGAAAAGCCTCCCAATGGTGAAGTACCCCGCCTGTTCCCGCAGTTGCGGATACAAGCCATCAGGGAAGGCTACCCGCAGACAGCAGGGCTACACGCACAAGACACTAGCTACTTCAGTAGTCACATGAAGGAATGAGCAAGGCGGGAACAATCCCGCCTAAATGAGCCAGTCTGATTCTGAAAGATCTTTTGTACTATACTTACCAAGGTATGGATAGGACAGACGATCTGACCAGAACAGCCCATGAGCCAATCACAGGGTGACAGCTCACCGACAACAGTGCGAGGAGGAACACCCTCTAGTACTGTTTGTCACTATTAGCCGCTGCCTACTCACCAACCCTTACTGTGGGGCATGCGCAGTCTACAGTTGGTGGAATAGTGTTACTGTTGGCCGTAACCTATTCACCAACCAGCATGGCCTGCGTACAATCCACAGTAAGTGGGACGTGCATAATCTACAGTTGGTGGAATAGTGCAGCCGACTTTGTTACTGTTGGCCGTAACCTACCCACCAACCAGTATGGCCTGTGCATAGTCTACTGGTGATTGAACAGGAATACTGTTCAGCCGGCTGTACCTTCTAGGAAACCTACCTTCGGCTATAAATACTCCAACATCTTGGAATGGTAAGATCATCTGCTATCCAGTTATCTAGCAATCTCTTAATATACACTTATATTCAGAGCAACCTAGTCTGATTCTCACGCCGGAGGGTGGTCACAAGGAGGAACCCCCCCCCCCCCTTCTCAGTGACGAGCTTACGGTGTTTGTTTTGCAGGTCTCCTGAAGAACAGCCTTCTCAGCTAGATCTCATTCGTGGGAAACATTACTTAACCCCCAGATTATCTATAATCTGTACCGGGTCACTTAGTGTTTCTTCATTGGCGCCATCCGTGCATAAAAGCTAGAACTATTTTAGTTTTTTCACAATTTCTGAAGAAATGGTTAACGTTACTCCGGTCCAAAGGCCTGTAACCGACCAAGAAACCCCGGTAACAACCCCAGCAACTGGGGGGAACACCGGCGGTTATACAATCCTTACGAACACTACCCCGACTACCCAAGCCGGGGCAAGTGGAGTAAATATTCCATTGGGGTTCACCGATACCCAACCGGAAAAACGAACGAAGGTCCCTCGCCAAACACTAGATCAAGTGAAGGCGTGGGCCGAAGCACGGCAAAGAGAATTCCAAGCCGAATTGGATGAACGCTTGCGTTCAGTTCAACAGGCTGACGAATTCACCAGTACTCGCCAACACCTCAATATGAGCAGTGACTGCGAGTACTCAGACGACGAGTTGGAATCCGATACCGACGCGAACCCTCGCCATAAGGCGAAAGGGAAGCGTAAGGACACGGACGTCCAACCAAAAAGGAATTTTGGGGAAGCTTTTAAACCAATCGCGGAGAGAAACCCGCGTGACTTCTCCAAAACCTTTAGACCAACTGCTACAAATGCAGGAAGGTCAAAATTCGCAAGAGACATTGCGGAAGCAATCGCCCCGAGAAGTGCCAAACAAATGTCCAACATTGGCACTTATGATGGGCTATCCGACCCAGATGACCATCTGAACAGGTTCATTGCGGGGGCTACCGTCAGCAACTGGACGGAACCCACGTGGTGCTACATGTTCCAGATGACTCTGGTCGGAGCGGCAAGGGCATGGTTCGATCGTTTACCGATCCACCACATATATGACTGGGCGGACTTTCAGAACAAGTTCAGCCAGCACTTCAGCCAACAGAGGAAGTACACTGAAGAGCAGTGGACGATCCTCAACTGCGTGAGAGAGGAGGATGAATCTTTACTAGACTTCATCACTCGCTTCAACTCCAAAAAGCTTAGTCTCGGCAACATAAGTGAGGATCTGGTTCGCGCCGCCTTCATCCAAGGCGCCGAATACCCAGAACTTATCCGCACGTTGACGGGTAAGGATGGCATGCCATCAACTTGGGATGCCATCATGACGGCGGCAAAGCGCTTTGCCGAGACGGAAAAGCAACTGGGAAGGGATCTTCCCCAGAGTACACACCTCTACACACAGAGGACAAGAGAGAACAATGTCCGGATCGCCCGGCAGAACAAAAAGAGGAGGCTAGGTATTTGGCAGTCAAGGGTAAACTTTGACACCTCATCCAGCTCTCGCCCTCTTGTTGGCGGAAGGGACAACACACACCCTTCAAATCGAAAACACCGGTGGACGCCACTCACGAAGAGCGTCACGGAGATATTTGCCACGGAAAAATTGCCATGGCCCAAAGCCCCATCGATCCGGCAGAAACCTAATGCGGATCAAAGCAAATCCTGTGATTTCCACGGGACAAAGGGTCATGGTACTGAAGAGTGCACATCCTTGAAGGATATTATTGAGACATTTGTCAAGGATGGAAGGCTTGCACATCTCGTGGCATCGATCAGGAAGGGAGGAAGGAATGACAACCGGTACAGAGGTAACGGACGAAAGCCAGTCGACATCAGCATCAACATGGTTCATGGCAAGGTCAGAGGAAGGAAAAGACAGGTGATAGAACCATGCGCGTGGAAGGAAGCTGAGGTGCGCTTCCCGCGAGTGCCAGGAGGCCCCAGCAAAGAAGGCCCCATCGTCATCAGAAGCCAGCTGGGGCACTACATCACTTCCCGCACTCTTGCTGACAACGGCGCTTCGTCGACAGTGATGTACAGGCAGTTCTTTGATAAGCTGGATGATGAAGACAAAGAACGCTTGGAAACGGTCTACGCTTCAATGGAAGGGTTTGACGGCAGTACAGAAACACCCCTGGGTATCCTATCTTTCCCCGTTACTCTTACTGATGGGAATCATTCACGCACAGAGGACATGGATTTTGTCGTGATGAAAAAGCCACACCACACGTACGACATCCTATTTGGAAGAGACGGGATGGCAAGATTCAACGCCATGGTATCTTCAGTCCACGGCATGATGGGATGGCCAACAGCTGAGGGTGTAGCAATGATCTCTGGCATTCCCTAGGTATGCATCGCATCTGTCTCATCTAAACCCAAACCGAAGAAGGCTAAACCAACCATCACTGAACCGGAAAAATGGGGCCTGAACAAACTAACGCGTGTAGAACCCAAGTCAAGGAACTCCTTGACGCAGGCATCGTACGCGTTAGTAGATATCAAACATGGGTTGCAAATCCCGTAATGGTACCGAAGAATGACAAACAATGGCGCATGTGCATAGATTTCAAAGATTTGAACAAAGCATGCCCCAAAGATTGTTATCCGTTACCAGAAATTGATCTCAAAGTGGATTCGTTGGCACCATTTCGCCTTAAATGCTTCTTGGATGCGTATAAGGGGTACCACCAAATCCACATGGCCATTGATGACCAGGACAAAACCGCATTTCGGACGCCCGATGGTACATTTTGTTATAAAATGATGCCATTCGGACTTAAGAACGCAGGGTCCACGTACCAACGACTAATGGACAAAGAGTTTCATGCCCAAATCGGGAGAAACTTGGAAGTCTATATGGATGATTTGGTCATCAAAAGCCTCGAGCCTGAGGCGATGTTGAAAGACATTGAAGAAACTTTCAACACGCTCCGAAAGATAAACATGAAGCTCAACCCGAGCAAGTGTTCATTTGGGATAGAAGAAGGGAAGTTCTTGGGAGTCATTGTTACTAAAGATGGCTTTAGAGCGAACCCTGAAAAGGTCGAAGCCATTGTTAAAATGGAATCACCTACCACCATCAAACAGGCTCAGACACTGAATGGGCGACTAGTCGCACTTAATCGCTTCTTGGCAAACCATGCGGATAGGTCGTTTCCTTTCGTGTCAACACTGAGAAACTGCTTGAAGAAAACGCACTTCCGCTGGACACCAGAAGCGGAAGCAGCTTTTCAGGAGATTCGGTCACGCCTGATCGAACTCCCAACACTTACAGCACCACAAGCGGGAGAGGAGTTAATCCTATACCTTTCCGCAACAGATAGAGCAACCGGGGCAGTCCTGCTAGTAGAACGAAAGGGCATCCAGATGCCAATCTATTATGTTAGCCGTGTACTAACAGACGTAGAAACCCGGTACTCTACCCTTGAAAAATTAGTCTTAGCACTTATACACGCTTCACGCAGGTTAAGACGATATTTCCAGGGCCACCCAATCACCATTCTCACCAACTTCAAACTCTCAAATGTTCTAGGCAAACCCGAATTATCGGGACGTCTAGCCAAATGGGCAATTGAATTGGGAGAATATGCAATTAAGTACAAGCCAAGACCAGCCATAAAGGGCCAGGTCTTGGCCGATTTTATTGCAGAAGTCCCCGCTTCGCGGGAAAAAGAGTGCCAGGAGGAGGCTCAACCCTCCCCAGCACAGGACGTCAATGATGTCTGGCGACTCTACACTGATGGAGCAGCCAGTAACGAGGGTTCAGGCGCAGGGTTAAAATTAACCAACCCAGCGGGCCAAGAATATACTTACGCTATTCGGCTGGACTTTCCAAGTACGAATAACGAAGCCGAATATGAAGCATTCTTGGCCGGTTTGAGAATTGCGCGTAAGATGGGAGTGAAAAACTTGGAAGCCCACGTGGATTCCATGCTGGTGGCCAACCAAATAAATGGAACATACACGGCTGTGAACGACACCATGGCCTTGTACCTCGCCCAGGCAAAAACCCTTATGCGTGATTTTAGTGATTGTAAAGTCATACACGTCAAGCGCAGCGAAAACAAATCTGCGGATGCGTTAAGCAAGCTTGCATCACTAGCCTTCACCCACCTGGGAAAGGACATCCGCATTGAACTCCTCGAAGCGCCATCAGTCCCGCACAAGGAAATTTGTGTCATCCAAACCAGTACAGAAACATGGATGACACCAATAATAAATTACCTTGCAGCAGGAATACTACCAGAGTCAAAAACACAGGCAAGAAAACTACGCTGTAAAGCACTGAATTATCAACTCGTCAATGACATCCTTTACAGACGTAACTTTCTTGGCCCACTCTTGAGATGCGTGGACAACCAAGATGCCGACTACCTCCTAAGGGAAGTACACGAAGGCATCTGTGGGGTACACGCAGGTCCCCGCGCTGTTGTAGCCAAGCTAAACAACGCGGGATACTTTTGGCCGGGGATGCATACGGATGCACTGGCATACATCAGAAAATGCAGGTCTTGCCAGCTTTACGCACCTAACACGCATCGCCCGAAAAACGAACTGGTTCCAGTCACTTCTTCGTGGCCATTTCAGAAGTGGGCCATCGATGTGACAGGCCCATTTCCTACAGCAGCAGGAAATGTTCAGTTCCTAGTGGTAGCCATCGACTACTTCACCAAGTGGATAGAAGCAAAACCTTTAGCCCAAACAACCGCAAAGCATATCAAAAAATTTATTTGGGAATTTATAATTTGTCGTTTTGGACTTCCACAGAATTTGGTGAGCGATAACGGCACCAACTTTGCTGACAAAAAGCTACAACAGTGGCTAAAAGAACTTCAAATCACCCACACCTTTACCTCAGTGGCACACCCGCAAGGAAATGGTGAGGTGGAAAGAGCAAATAAAAGCATCGTCGAAGGCATAAAGAAAAGACTCTTGAAACACAGATCCGGCTGGGTGGACGAGCTTCCGCACGTCCTTTGGGCAAACAGAACGTTGAAGAAGGCCAGTACGGGAGAAACCCCGTTCAGCCTCATTTATGGCACTGAAGCCATGGTCCCGGTCGAAATTGGTCTACCCTCACCAAGGGTCTTGAGTCAGCCAGAAGACAATGATGCGGAAAGACGGTTGGATCTTATGCTAACCGAGGAACGCAGAGACTTAGCCGCAGTGCGTGAAGAGAACTACAAACGACAAATGCAAAAGTACTACAACACGCGGGTAAAACTCTGCAACTTCAAGGAAGGAGACTACATACTGCGTAACAACGAGGCTTCGAACCAAGAACGCCCAGGAAAGTTGGCCCCGGTCTGGGAAGGGCCATACGTTATCAAACAGGTTCTGGGAAAGGGCGCATACCGGCTCGAAAGGCTCGATGGCACTCCCATCCCAAGAACATGGAATGGAGCTCAATTACGCAAATGTTATATGTAGATCAATTCCAAAACTTGTAAAGAAAAGGCCAAGAGCCACTTCTAATGGAAATGATTCTCCTTTCATAATGTGTTTACCTTTATCCTTATGAACTCCCCACTGGTGCCGGTATTTACCGCATAAATGGGGAGAAGTAAATCGTTACGTGTGGAAGGCGGCAAAACCCGCATAAACACAACGTTAAAAATAAGGGAAACCTACACGCAGGTATGATGTAAGTAAAGTTTAGCCATCTTTGTAAGTGCAAGTGACGGTCTTATCCGCACAATCACAAATAAGGAAGCAAAACTTCAAACTATCATCTACCACGTTCAAAGGTTATCCTAAAAAAAAAAAAAAAAAAAAAAAAAAAAAAAAAAAAAAGGAAAACCTACACGCAGGTCAGGTATGGGTAAAGTTTAGCCATCCTACCAAGTGCAAGTGACGGTTCTACCCGCACAATCACGAAAGAGGAAGCAAAACTTTAACCCACTATCAACCACGTTCAAAGGTTAACTTATCCTAAATACTTAGAAATTTCGAGGAAAAATGAGGAAAACCTACACGCAGGTCAGATGAAGGTTAAAGTTTAGCCATCCTACCAAGTGCAAGTGACGGTTCTACCCGCACAATCACGAAAGAGGAAGCGAAACTTTAACCCATCATCAACCACGTTCAACAGGTTAACTTATTCTAAAACACTTGGAAAATTGCTAACTTAAACTAAGTCATGAGTTTATAAAGCAAGGAATCCAAAGAAGGAAATAACAATCTTATCCGCAAAAAGATTTATATTTCAATGATATATTACAAGAATGGCCGGGTTACTACCCGCCTAAAAGAGTAAATCTATACAAGTCTATCTTAGCAATGGAAAGGGATCTTCAGGGTCAAGCTTCAGGGCCGCTTCCACTTGGACCCGCTCCGTCAGAAGAACGGGGTGGTTCGAGGAAAGCTTTGAGGACAGCTAACCCATCATCAGCAACAGCTACTTCGTCCACCTTTTCCACCACTGAATGCGGGAAGGCGGCGTATTGGTTCAATGCTTGGTCATAAATGGCTTCGGTATCCACATTGAACAAAGGGAAGTTGGAAGGCGGGACGCCTTTCTCAACAAACCCTAGACCAAGCAAGAAGCCGGCCTTTTCCCCATCCTCATGAGAAGCGTTGAGGGCTGCGCTCATAGCATCATCGTAAGAGGTCTCTGAAAAGACCCGACGCACAACCTACAAAGAAAAAATACAAAGTATTAGAACCTTTTCTCTTACAGAGAAAAGCGTGAAGACAAAGCTAAACATACCTGAGGCAACGCTTCTCGAAGAAGCCATTGGAGGGCAGCTTGAGCTTCGTTATGGGCGCGTTCGGCTTCGCTCTTGTTAAGGTTGGCAAGTAAAACTTCCTTTGCGGCAGCCTCTTCGACGCCCTTAAGCTTCCGCTCGGTGTGGTCAAGCACCCCCCTCTGGTCCAGGATTTCCTGGAGTTTCTTGGCATCTTCCATTGCCAAGGCATCATGAGCGCGTTGGAGAGCCTCTAATTTGGCCTTGAGCTCCTCATTCTCCACACGCAAAGGCTCAGCAACGGCTTCAGCCTTGCCAGCCCTCTCGGTTGCGTTTCGCGCAGTCTCCCTGGCCAGCCGAAGCTGTTCATTCACAGCTTGGGCAGCCTTGGAGCGGGCCTCGAGTCGCGCCTGAACTTCAACCTCGAGGGCCTTGAAGGCCTTCTCCTTGTCGGCGGCAGCTGCCGCCAGCTGTTGGTTCTCCTCCCGAAGAGCACGCGCCTCAGATACGTCCTTGGCGCGAGCTGCTTTCAACTTGTCGTTTTCACGACAAAGCAGCTCGACGCGCGGCTGCATCCGGGCCTGGAGAACCCGAAGCTCATTGGTTAGCCTACCCTCCTGGTAGCTAACCATGGCTTCCCCCAACGCACCCGGGGGAGCAGCGTGGCGAGCCCAGTCCACGCACTCCACAGGTGTGCGAAGGGTTGTTCCTCGGCGAATGTTCCATCGTGGAACATACACTTCATTGGAATCCGACACTGCAAAAGAAACAAAAGCAGTAAGGAAAAGATGATAAAAAACATAAGGGAAAAAGAAAGGAACCCTACGCACCTGTAGGGTCAATGACAGGCCGATAGCCGCCAAACCCATCACCTGAACCTAAAGGAAATCCATCCAACAGGTCAGGCAGACGGGAAGGTGGCAAAGATCGGCGGGAAGCCCTGCGCGTACCTGATGGTCCGGCCGTCGGTGCCGGTGGCGCGGGCATGGTGGCAGCCGCCGTGGTCGCCGTTGCGGTCGCCGCCTCATCAGCAGCAGTAACCGCCGGCTCCGTGAAGGATGCTGTAAAAATCGCACTCACGGCCGGCGGTGACGTCATCTCAGCCGGAACAGTTGGCTCAAAGGAATGAGCAACTGGACCAGCGGATGCAGGCGCAGGCGCCTGGGTCGATGCCTCAGGAAGGCTGACCGAGCCTACCGTCATTGGCGGGGAGGTATTCCCCTGCGTTTCACTCCGGAGTGCGTCAACATCCACGCCTGCATAAAGAAGAAAGTGTTAGATAAATTTATGAAGTAATAAGTCTACAAAGACAACTATGATTGTACTTACGGGTTTTCTTGACCCTGAACGTACGGACGGGCGGGGAGGAACCCGATGGAGCCGCCCTCTTGGTACCGGTAACCGTCGTCTTCGTCGGTTCTCCGGAGGTAACGGTCGTAGCCTCCGGAGCAGTGGTCTTCTCACCACCGGGCTTCCCCGCCACCTCTTCACTATCTGACTCCGAGTCAGATAGAACCAACGGACCAGCCGTGGAGGCCTTCTCCTTCCCTTTCCCGCCGGCAGCAGCTTTCTTCTTCCGCACCAATGGAGGAGCATCTGAGGATTCCTCAGAAGAAGACAGGTCAAGAATTCCAACAGCGGGTACAGCATTGAGAGATTGAGGAAAGAATATCGCCTTACCTGGCCGCCGGTGGCTCAGGATCTCGTGGCCCAGCGGATAGACCTCCACAAAACGATCCGCCGTTTGCTCCAGGATGGGCAACTCGCCCTCGTCCAGAGCACGAGTACCCATCCGCGCGGGACCGTCGATTTCCCGCGGGAACAGAAGCGACTCCAAATTATTTCCCTCTGAAAGAAAAGAAACAGTTAGAAGACAAACTTGTATCAAAAAGAAAGACAAGACATACCATAGGGAATAGAGTTCAAACCGTATTCGAGAAGGATGGGAACCTGAGACGCATCTTTCCACACCCGGCTCATCCCTAACATAACCATCCCGGATTCCGCAAACCGGTAAACCGGAGATTGGATCCGGGATATCTTCGAAAACCATTCCGCCTCCTGGTAGTTGGGGGCGTGAAGGCTCGGTATCGCTTGGCCATTTTTAAACTTCATGGCAAGGGGGATGGCGCGGGCAGAAATGTAGAAGAATTCCTGCTTCCACGCGCGAAGACTGCGCTCGGTGTCGCAAATCTTCAGACCCTTAATGCGGGTCGTCAGGGTGTACCACCCCTGGATGCACCTCCAGGTATAGAAGGTCATCAGGCGGTCCACATGGGGCTCGATGCCCAAAATCCGGCACACCCACTCAAAATGGCGAATCTTGGCGATCGCCATGGGGTGCAGCTCGGTCAAATGAACACCGTGCCTCTCAAGGACACGGTAAACAAATTTTGTCAATGGGAATCTAAGATTCCCATAGACAAAAAATGCAGCATAAACCCCGATCTTGCCTCTGGGGGCATCGTACACGGTCTGGTGGGATTCAGGAAACTCAGGCTCGAGATGATCGAGCATGAACTTCCTGACAACATACCGGTACTGATCGCCGGGCAGAGCACACTGGCACTCACCAGCAGTACCCCTGTCGTCAGCTATAGCTTCAGCATCACGAGAGGACATCTTGCAGAGGAAGAAGAGAGCGATTTCGAGAGAATGCTCGATTGAATAAAGGAGTATTCGCCGGAAATCGCCTTAAAGATGAAGAGAAGAGTGAAAAGTGTGAATTGCAAATAACCCTCTCCCCCTTTATATAGTAATCGCAATTAATGCGGTGAATTTAATGCAGAGGAGAGAGAAATCAAAGGTGCAATGAAACTATGACACGTGGCAAAAAGCAAGCTGGCAACAGCTATTGAAAGGACGTGTGCCAGTAATTTCGCGGCCACGCGCCCGAAAAATCACGCCCACGCGCCTGAAAAAGCGACTGGAATGACCATGTTCTGTCACGTCACCATAACTTCCTGCACGTCCTGACACAGTCAGAAGAAACCGTCGCACGACGTTTCAGAAGTTTGGACTGTTCTTATCCTTACCAACCTTTCGAATTTCAAAATTCAAAATTCAAAAAAGATTCAAAAGTAAGCGGGAAAATACCCCTTACCTTGGCAACCAAGTAACCATAAGACGGATGCGGGTACAGTGTTAAGGCAAAACCTTCCACATACCTAGCACCCGCAGGGAATTGAAGCCAAGAATACCCCGGCAACAAAGTAACTATAAGACGGGTGCGGGTACAGTGTTAAGGCACAACCCTTCACGTACCTAGCACCCGCAGGGAATTGACGCCAGGGGTACCTTGAAAGTAAAGTAACCGTAAGACGAGCGCGGGTACAGTGTTAAGGCAAAACCCTTCACATACCTAGCGCTCCGCAGGGAATTGAAACCAAGAAGGATCTTCTGGGCAATGCTTGTGGAAACGGAAATAACATCCCCGCATAGCGGGAACGTCGAGAACTACATTGTTTGAGGCTCCAAGATGGAATTGGTGGTTTAAACATAATTGATCACTATGTTCAAAACCACTAAAACCTCAAGGAGAATCCACACAAGTGAGACTCAACGCTCCTGACTTGCGAGAAGGTTACATACCTACCCGCATCATACCCAAAGATCAAAGCAAAAAAATCGGGAATTTTTGCAAGTGACATTAGGAAACCCGCGGGAAGAATCCCCACGGAGAACCTTAAAACTAAAAACCCTTTTCAAAACCCCTTGCTTAAAGTCCAAAAGTTCACCTCACTTTATTAAACATTCATGAGAAGAACATTGGACTGGGGGGACTTGAAGAGGAAGGTCCCAGCAGAGACCAGTTGGTCCGCAAGACTCACCTTGAACAGGGACGTCTGCGCAAAGGCCATCTGCTCCCACAGGACCCACCATGCTCATAGAATCTTACGCGCAGTACACAAGCTGTACACGCAGGAAAAGCCTCCCAATGGTGAAGTACCCCGCCTGTTCCCGCAGTTGCGGATACAAGCCATCAGGGAAGGCTACCCGCAGACAGCAGGGCTACACGCACAAGACACTAGCTACTTCAGTAGTCACATGAAGGAATGAGCAAGGCGGGAACAATCCCGCCTAAATGAGCCAGTCTGATTCTGAAAGATCTTTTGTACTATACTTACCAAGGTATGGATAGGACAGACGATCTGACCAGAACAGCCCATGAGCCAATCACAGGGTGACAGCTCACTGACAACAGTGCGAGGAGGAACACCCTCTAGTACTGTTTGTCACTATTAGCCGCTGCCTACTCACCAACCCTTACTGTGGGGCATGCGCAGCCTACAGTTGGTGGAATAGTGTTACTGTTGGCCGTAACCTATTCACCAACCAGCATGGCCTGCGTACAATCCACAGTAAGTGGGACGTGCATAATCTACAGTTGGTGGAATAGTGCAGCCGACTTTGTTACTGTTGGCCGTAACCTACCCACCAACCAGTATGGCCTGTGCATAGTCTACTGGTGATTGAACAGGAATACTGTTCAGCCGGCTGTACCTTCTAGGAAACCTACCTTCGGCTATAAATACTCCAACATCTTGGAATGGTAAGATCATCTGCTATCCAGTTATCTAGCAATCTCTTAATATACACTTATATTCAGAGCAACCTAGTCTGATTCTCACGCCGGAGGGTGGTCACAAGGAGGAACCCCCCCCCCTTCTCAGTGACGAGCTTACGGTGTTTGTTTTGCAGGTCTCTTGAAGAACAGCCTTCTCAGCTAGATCTCATTCGTGGGAAACATTACTTAACCCCCAGATTATCTATAATCTGTACCGGGTCACTTAGTGTTTCTTCAGTAACAGTAGACGTAGGATAGGTTGTACACAAGCAAGCAATTATGTTTGTAGGCAAGTAATCAAGTATAAGAGTAGACGTAAGTGTTTGAATAGGTTGTACAGAAGCAATTAGTGAGAAGAAAGACGTACACACGGTGGAGATGACGGAGCGTTTGCCGGTGGTGGAGTGGCGGTTGCACGGAGAGAGGCAAGGAGAAAAATAATAAGGGCTTACT
>NW_027503947.1:0-20920 GCF_021521415.1 Bidens hawaiensis | reverse complement strand
AAGAGACTACAAAAATAAAAGGAGATACGATTTTTTGATGGAACTCGTGTTGGCTGTGAAATTAAGTTAAATACTTGTACTTTTGCATATATCAAATCCTGCCAACTACTACTATGTAAAAGATACCATTTAATTCCATCAATCAAATTATAAGTAAAGAGAACTGAACAAACACTTTTATAACAACGAAATCACTATACTACAACCAGATCCTAAATGTCGATTATGAAAAGGCAAAATGCACTACAAGACCATTTTCAAATATGTTTTAGTAATTCATATAGAATTATTTGTTTCGATTAAATTTAAGATATTTATTAATAAAGACAAAGTGAAATTTAGGTGGTTTACAGCTATAATATTATAGAAAAAAGACTAGAATGTGATTAATGCTTGTTTCGGGTTTAGAAATGATAAGAAAGCAGGATAATATTCCACAAATAAGGGCAATAATTACATTCCAGCTGAACACAAAAAACTTACTATTAAATCAGTAAATGAAACACACTTTTTGAAGCATGGGGTGGTCAAATGGCATACATAATAATAAGTGATGTACGTTATGAAGCGAAATCATCTTAAACCACTTCAGTATGAACTGCACGTAAGATTTGGCTTATCAAGAAGAAATAGTGTTTCTGTGTAGGGCTACATAGAAATTGAATGCCCCACTCCATCACACCCAAGAGTATATATCTGCCTTGAGTGCGGCTTGTAAACAACGAGTTGTGCATTGTTATCTTGTTCTGTTAGTCGAATTATAGGATCGCCACTCTGTCTAAATCCCATTACTAATGACATATTTCGTGTGTTAAAATTGAAAGTGAATATCTTTGTAAATGATTTTGGAACACCACCCTCCATCTTCCATAAATTGCACACCGCTCCATTAGGCTCTACAACATTTTCAAGCACAACAAGAGACTCCCTTAGCTTAGACATGGTAAGAACATGTTGAGTCTGGGCTAACGCATATGGGAGGTTTACTTCTCCAAATTGTTCACTTGTGATATCAAAGAAACGATAATATTACAACATCCACCAACCACTATAATCTCGTTGATAGCAAGTCAATAAACAACTCCATCTGCGCTACCGAATAACTGCTATAGTCTATATAATGAAAGTGAACCGACCTTAGAGGGAGATTGTCGTGTAGAATTCTCCAAGCACCTGTTCTTAATGTAAACACCTCAAGTTGACAAGGAATGCACCTAGCCCATTTGATCCAAGGATCAAAACATGTAATCTTGACAATCTTAGGGACGGTCTCACGGCAAACCCCAAAACCAAAAACGGTGTTATTAAATTGCCATTTGGCACATTAGGCACCCATCAACTGCTCTTCTAATATTTGGATTCCAAACAACAATCCAGCCCCCAACAACATAAAACAAAAAAGACCGTGAGAGTATTCGATTTGGTAACAATAATCGTTCCCCGTCGCGTAGCTCAGTTGGTTAAGGGGGGCGTAAGACTTGGAACAATAGGTAACAATAATCATCCAAAACGCGAGTGGGGGGGGAGAGTAAGGGGAACTTTATTCATTGGGAAAGTGTCATCATCAACAACTGAGATCATTCTTAATCTATACTCAGGAGCTTTGTAATCATCTTTTAAAACATATGTTTTTGTTGGCAGCTATAACTGGTAACAAAGCTGGAGCTATCTATCAAACACTTCCATGTCTTGGAAACAGATCGAAACTGAATTAAGGATTTGACAGGAAGCCTCTTCATGACTTCCACATGAAAGATTGAAAACATATAACATAATAATTAGACAGTAGTTAAGGATGCTTCTTTTTCTTGTTAATAGGTTTTAAAAATAATTAAATAATTATATAAACATATTAAATTTTCCATATACAATAATAACAGTTTCCATATAAAACTCTCATACGCCCTGCTTGCGGTGCGCACATATAATGTATATATGTGTGAACCCTTGGGTGGGCAAAAGTAAAATTGCACTAATTTTTACGTTATTTTACTAATCACGTGAAAATAACGTTAAAAGTGGCGGAAGGTTAATCAGGCATCATGTGGTGGCGTTGATAGCCGAAAGACAAGGGCACATGCACCAATCAGCCGGTGTCCCGATGATTGAGTGTTATGTGTCTTGTGTCCAAGGCTTGATTCAAAACTACTATCGAGCCGGGGGTCTCACCGGAAGCAGCCTCTCTATCCCTATGGGATAGAGGTAAGGCTGTCTACATCTTACCCTCCTCAGACCCTACCATAGCATTGCTATTGGTGGGATATACTGAGTACGATGATGATGATGATGATGATATAAAACTCTCATGAGATTTTACTATCCTACCCCTAAATTTAATTAAAAGTAAAAAAGAAAAGAAAAATTTTGATTGGCTAGATTGACTTCTCACACTTCTTGCAATAATTTGACTTATCTCATGAACTTAAACATATATATTATACATACATATATATATAGTGGATGGTTCATGCGAGAAGTAAAGTTACAGCGAAATGTACGAGAAGTTAATATGAACCACTCATTTAATTTTTAATTTTGAATCATTAAAATATATAACAAGGTTATTAAAGTAATATAAATGTATTCTCTCTCCAATTAATATATATAATTAAACCAATACAAGTTACATTTCTAACTAATATAATTAATATAATCACAATATATCCATAAAACAATAAATTAATCTTTATTATTTTTCACCCTATCTCTTGAATTCACCATATACAACTATAATATTTTCTTACACCTCTACAAATTTTTTTCCTACATATCTTTAATTTTTTCGTACACGTCTAAATATGTTTCCTACAGAATTTCAATTTCTTCGTACGCATGTTTTTCGTCCTATACATCTTCAAATGTTTCCTACGCATATTTAATTTCTTTCTACACATAGTTAATTTTCTCATACATATGTCACAACATATCTGTTTCGGTCAAAAATTAACAACTAACTTTTGATCAAATTAGTGCGTGAGACTAGGTGCTAAATGGTAAAAAGATCGAACACAAAGATATGATCACGAGGGAAAAAACCCTTGATTAAAATAGTCTTCGTTTCGGTCAAGAGTTTACAACTTAATCCTTAGTCGAATTTGCTTCGGTTTAGGATTATGAACGTAACTTTTCGTCGAATTAACGCTTGATTATTATGATCGCCGGCACAAAAAACCCCCGGACGGTGAAAACTATCACCGTCAAGTTTATTACTAACGAAAATAGGTGATTACAAGTGGTGGAGCTGATAAGTGATCGATTGCTAAGTGTTACAGAGTATGCTAGTAGCTAGGTGAGTGAAAGTGTGTGTATCCTATCGATATTATCAGCTCAATATATAATAAGAGATTACAACTGATATCCCGATAATTCCGGAAACCCTAGACTACTTCTTCAACGAGCCGTTAGTATCCACGTTGTTAACTGACGAAGTCCAAGCTATATTCTGTTGCAATCCACGTTCTTATAAACATATTTAACTCGTGCTCTTATCTGAAAAACAGTTAGATAATATAGGACAATTGAATTAGTCAACGTACCTTCCTCAGAATAACAGCTTGAGTCAATATCCTTAAGTTAAGCTCAATTCCGAGGATAAAAATCCACACCCAACAATTGCCTCCAATTTTTACTGCGTGACAGCTGTAAAAATTTTAAATTTCAAAAATAATGATATCTCTGATATGTGAAATGACGTGCGCAGGAATCGAGGAAACTCTACAACCGCCCCTCTAGGTTATATTTAAAGCATTTTCCTTCTTCTATACCATAATCCTCTTCCGGCTATTCATAACCAGGTTAGTTTTCTTCTTTCATCTTCTTAATTTCTTGAAGTTCTCCTTTCGATTCATACTGAATGAGGAAAAGAACCCCTCGTGCACCTAAGCCTTTCTGTTTCGCGACCTCAGACGATTTCGTTGATAAAAGTCTCATTCCGGCAACCGATGAAGATCAATGCCTGTTCAAAGATTTAGATATTAGGTTTATGAAAGAATCGGGTTTATTACCTGCCGAAGCCGTCATTAGGCCGTTCGATCCCAAAGTCAAGGCCGACTTTTCTTCTAAAACCTGGATCTGCTTCTTTTATTATTCCTTTTCGATTGGCCTTTCATATCCGTTTCCCCCACTCATCCAAGAGTTCTTTGACGTAACTGGATTCTCGTACTCACAAGTCATGCCAATGGTGTGGAGGGTTTTGGCAACAGTAGATCGTCTAAACAAAACCCATGGTTATCCATAGGTGTGCCTGAGATTGCCGTGACTTATAATCTTCGAACCCACAGATCCTTTCGCTATTGTCTTCAATCCAAGTCCAGCCGTGTTTATATGATTCCCAAAGTGTCCAGTAGCGACCTCGATTGGAAAAAATACTTCTTTTTCGTTCGCCGGGATTCTATTCCTGATGGGGTGAACCTGCCTACCAAATGGGTTCATAAGGGTAGGAATTCTGTAGGATAAAATTTCTCTTTGTAAACGATTTATCCTAACATGGTTTATTTTTTGACAGTGGTATTTGAGGATTTGATAAAGCTTAGGAAGGACACGAAGAAGAGGCTTAAGGCGTTGTTCAACATTCCAGCAGAGGAAAGGGAGTTTTGGTTAGAGGAAGAAACAGGAGAAACGAGTGTGATCGCTGAGAAACCTGCTGAGAGTATGACTTCTGGTAAGTATTTTAGGGATTTTAGGTTTTCTAAGGATTTTGGTATCTTGAAAATAAATAGATAAATCGTTGTGTAGGGATGCCGAAGCCAAAGTCTTTTTGCTTAGTTGATTTAGACGATCTTATTGAGGACAAGCCTGTAGTGAAGCAAGAGCATTCCAAGACACTTTCTCCGTCGGTGAGAATTCCAACTACTCGCCAAAAAAGTGTTGCACAAAAGAAGAGGAAAGCCACCACTTCAGCTGAGACCGAGCCCTTTGTTGATATGACCACCTCTGATGCTGTAGAGAAGCTTCAAGCTCTCGCTAACTTTCTTGGAACAGTAAGTAGTTTTTGCTTAACCTGAAAATAGTAATCTGCAGAAAGTAATCTGCAGAAAAACTAACATTAATTTGTGAATAACAGAAAACTGAAAGTTACCGTCAGATATTCCAAGATGTTGAATTATCCAAGAAAGAGGTCGAAGCCAAGCTCGCCGATCTCCTGAAAGCTGTTAGCATCAAGGACTTACTGCTCAGACAGAAGGACAAAGAGATTTCGGATCTCAAAGCCTCATTTGAGTCAGAGAAAAATGAGTTTCTTGAAGATGCCAAGAAGTGTGCAGCTGTTAGCATTCTGGAGTCGATGATCAAGATGTCCGAGGAAGTACAGGCGAAGGGTCATGTGATGGAGTCTTGGAATTCTGGAGCTTGGAAGAAAAAGCTTAAGGTGTTAAGGGGAGAGAAGATTGAAGAGATGAGATGGCTGGGACCTCTAAGGTTATCAAGGATGCTGAAGCTAGTGAGAATGTGAAGGAGACTAAGGCTGGGGAGACTACGGATCTGGAGAAGAAAGAAGGTGATGATGCTGAGGGTGGAAAGGCTTGAACCTGGTTGCCAGGTTGTTTTCATGTATTTTGAATGTTTGTTTTGAACAATTTCTCTTATGGTTGTGTACAGATAATGTCGTATGCTCAGGATAATGGTTTGGGTGGAGGGATCCTGGTTCAGGACGAAACCCAAACCGCCTTTTATTTTCTGCACTTATAACAATTATGATAGTTCGGGTGGATGGGCTCCGTTTTGAGTGAAACCCGGACTATCTTTTTCTGCAGTATAATATTAGTATAACTTTTTGTGACTTATATGAGTATGCTTTTCACTTTTTCTGTTTTTAGAAAAATATAAGTTTCATGAAAAATCTCTTAGTAATAGTTCAAGTTTTACCAGCAAACCAATATTAAGTCATAAACTTTAAATAATATGAAAGATAAAATTTTTGCAAATAGTAAATCATACCAGAACCGTGTATCAATTAATCTAGAGATTGTCCAGACCGTCTTATCCTTGTAATAAGATCATTGTTCAGAATATTCTTCTAATCCTGAGAATTTAGTAATAGAATTGCGACATGAGCATTATCCTGAAAAATATTTTTTTTTTTAGAAATTCTGGCGACAAGGCCTAAATAAACTGGCGACAAGGCCTATAAAAACTGGCGACAAGGCCCTTCAGAAGAGATGTAAATCTCTTAAACCTTAAGTAAGAACTGGCGACGAGGCCCTTTAGAAGAGATGTAAATCTCTTTAACCTTAGATTATGGTACGTCTACCATAAACTTGTGATTCAAACCAATAGCCGAGGATAACGAGGTAGCAAGTCACTATATTTCATGTGTTGGCCCCGCCTCTCAAACTAAGGCCGAATAAATCATGCGCTACAGGCGTCTTAAGAAGAGATGAAGATCCCTTAAACCTCAAGATTCAAACCAATAGTCGAGGATAACGAGGTAACAAGTCATTATATTTCATGTGTTGGCCCCGCCTCTCAAACTAAGGCCGAATAAACGTGCGCTACAGGCGATCGTAAGAAGAGATGAAGATCCCTTTTACCTTAGAAGAGGTGAAAACCTCTCATACCTTAGGAATAAGCTGGCGACAAGGCCCTTATAAACTGGCAACGAAGGCCTTGTTAACTTTATTCATATGAGAATCCCTCATATCTACAAAACAGTCAACTCTAAGTGAGGGGTGGGTGTTAGCCTTGCTAACACCCCTCCGATGCTTAAGTCAGTACTTTGTTTGAAGAATAATAATATTAAAAGTGAATAAAAGTATAAGTTTGAGTACATACCTTGACTGTTTAGTATAACAGTTATCCTCGGGATAGAATTCTTACATGAAATATTTTTTGAGGTGTATAACATTCCAAGCCCTTGGTAGTAAGTCACCATCCAAAGTAGACAACTTGTATGCCCCCTTTCCTGCTTCCGAATCGATCAGGTAAGGACCTTCCCACTTTGGTGCGAGCTTCCCATCCGTAGGATTGGTAGTATTTTGAAAAGCTTTTCGGAGAACCAAATCCCCTTCTTGAAACCTTCGAACTCTGATATTCTTGTTATAGGACTTTGCTATCTCCTGTTGATAAGAAGCCATCCTGATCTTTGCCAAATCCCGGAGTTCTTCTACTGCCTCTAAATATTCAGGTAGGCTACGAGTGTTATCTTCAGGATTTTGATGAGTGACTCTGGCCGTCGGGATAACCATCTCTGTGGGGATAACTGCTTCAGCTCCAAACACTAATGAGAAAGGAGTCTGACCAGTAGCATTCTTAGAAGTGGTTCTATCTGCCCAAAGAACGAAAGGTAGTTCCTCGGCCCACTTTCCTTTCTTAGACCCAACTTTTTCTTCAGGTTATTGATAATGATTTTGTTGCTTGCTTCGGCATGTCCATTAGCCTGAGGATGGACAGGTGTTGAGGTGATCATCTTGATTCCCCAACTGGCACAGAAGTTAGTTGTTCTCTAGCCGATAAATTGCGAACCATTGTCACATACTATCTCTGCCGGGATCCCAAATCTTGTTAGGATATTGCGCTTGATGAATGAGATAACTTCTTTTTCTCTGACTTGAACAAAAGATTCAGCCTCGATCCACTTCGAGAAATAGTCTGTCATTGCCAGCATAAAGACTTTTCCTCCTGGAGCTCTTGGTAACTTCCCCATGACATCCATTCCCCACTTCATAAAAGGCCAAGGGGATATAATAGGATATAATGGTTCTGCTGGCTGGTGCAAAATGTTGCTATGTCTCTGGCATGCATCACATTTCTGAGAATAATTCATAGCATCCCTCTTCATCGTTGGCTAAAAATACCCCGTCCTCATGATTTTGGAGAATAGTGCTCTGCCCCCGGTGTGGTTTCCACAATCTCCATCATGGATATCTTGAAGAACTTCTTGAGCTTCTGCCTTCTCCAAGCACCTAAGATATGGTCCTGCAAGAGATTTTCTGTACAATATATCATTCATTATAGTATATGGGATTACCTTTGTGCGAAAATCTCTTGGGTTTTCATGCTTGGGGATAACTCCTCCTGAATATATTTCCTAGTTGGGGTAATCCAAGAGTCTTCACTATCCTCAGGATTCTTGACTCCCATATCGTCATCATCTTTTGATATTTCATTGACACCCTGCTCTTCTATTGCTAGGCTCATGATGTGTATGATAGGGATCTTGACACCTTCTGGCATTCTGAAGGATGAAGCTAAATATGCCAGGGCGTCTGCTTCAACATTCTCTTCCCTAGGTACCTGCGAAATATCAAATATCTCGAAACACTTTGCTAGTTTTTTGACTAGCTCTAGATATTTCATTAGTCTTTCTCCTCTAACAGTATATGAACCATTAAAATGATTAGTTAATAATAATGAATCAACATGTACTTGAATAAACCTGATTTTCATGTCGATTGCTAGTTGTAATCCTGCTATCAAAGCTTCATACTCTGCCTCATTATTTGTGGCTTGAAACCCGCAAGATATGGATTGAGGTATAATGTCCCCCTGTGGCGATTTCAGCAGAATCCCGAGACCTGTTCCTCTAACATTTGAAGCACCATCAGTGTATAGAGTCCACTTATCTTTTGTTTCTTCAAGTTGTTGGACTTCCAAGTCTGCCTTTTATTTAAGCTCACTGGTGAAATCAGCCATAAAATCTGCTAATGCCTGGGATTTGATAGCAGTCCTAGGTTCATATGTTATATCATATGCACTCAGCTTTACTGCCCATTTTGCCATTCTACCTGACATTTCTAGTTTTCTCAAAACAGACTTAATAGGATAGTTAGTTTTAACACATATAGGGTGAGTTTCAAAATAATGTCTAAGTTTAGTAGATGCCATAATAAGGGCTAAAATTAATTTCTCAAGATAAGAATACCTGGTTTCAGCATCCAAAAGACTTTTACTTACATAATATATGGGGTGTTGCTGACCTTCGAGATCCCTAGACAAAACTGCACTTATAGCATTATTTGATACAGCAAGATATAGAGATAGAGATTCACCTTCCTCGGGTTTTACCAGTAGAGGAGCAGAAGAAAGATAAGCTTTTAAGAATGCTAAAGCTTCCTCATGCTTACTGGTCCACTCAAACCTTTTGTTTTTCTTCAGGATATCATAAAATTCTTTGCATTTTTCTGAGGATTTGGATATGAATCTGTTGAGCGCTGTTATCCTGCCGGTCAGCCTTTGAACATCCTTGACTGATTCTGGGGATTTTAGATTCAGGATAGCTTGTATATGTTCTGGACTCGCCTCTATCCCCCTTTTAGTGACCATGTATCCCAAGAATTTGCCAGCCTTCACTCCGAAATGGCATTTCGAAGGGTTCAACTTCATGTTTTATTTGTCAAGGATATCAAATGCTGTCTTGAGATATTGAAGGTGATCTTTAGCTTTCTTAGACTTCACCACCATATCATCAATATAGACCTCCATTGTGTCCCCAGTTGCTCTTTGAACATCATATTAACTAACCTCTGATAGGTTACACCTGCATTTCTAAGTCCAAAGGGCATAGAAATATAACAATAAATACCTGTGGGAGTCATGAAGGCCATATCTTCTTGATATGAGGGCTCCATCTGGATTTGCTGAAATCCTGAGGATGCGTCCATAAATGTCAGCATCTCGTGACCAGCTGTAGCATCCACCATTGAATCTATGTCTGGTAGAGGGAATGGATATTTAGGACAAGCCTTATTCAAGTCTGTGAAATCTACACAAACTCTCCATTTTCCATTCTTTTAAAAGTACAACCACCACATTTGCTAACCATCGGGGATATTGAACTTCCCTGATCATTTTTGCCTTCAAGAGTCTTTCTACTTCCTCTTGGATGATTATGTTTCTTTCAGGTGCAAACTTCCTTCTCTTTTGATGGATTGGCCTGAAAGAATTATCAATTCCAAGTTTATGTGTTATAATATCTTTGGAAATACTGTCATATCTTCATGTTTCCATGAAAATGTTGATCGCCTCGACTTGAGGAAATAGAGCAATTTTGATTCAATATCCTCGGGAATGCTAGTTCCTATCAGCACTTTGACTTCAGGATCCTCCGGATAAAGAGGTATTTCTTTTAATTTCTTTTCCCTGTCCTCCATTACGCCTCGTGCTGGCTCTGTAATTGCTACGCCTGCTGGGGTTTGGCAGTACACTTCATAGAGGATGTGTAGCAATTCTTGGCGTCTTGTTGGTCACTGATGATTTTGATAACTCCCCATGGACTCGGGAGTTTTACACATTGGTGATAGGTAGATGGGACTGCTTTCATTTCATGTATCCAGGGCCTGCCTACTATAATATTGCAACAAGATAAACAGTCAATAACACAAAATTTTTGCATTTTATTTACCCCTTCGACATATATTGGGAGCTTAATCTCCCAATAGTGTTTTTAGTTTCTCCACTGAATCCAACCAATACTGAGGAACTGGGGACGATCTCATCCTTATGAATATTCATCTTTTTCAGTACGTCTAATTGAATAATGTTGACAGAGCTTCCACCATCTATGAGGATCCTGCGAACATAATGGTTAGCCACATATAAAGTTATTACTAAACTGTCATGATGAGGATCCTGAACATCGACTCTATCACTTTCATCGAAGGATATAATCCTCTCTTGAATGAGAAAAGATGTCTTTGTTGGCCTGTCAGCCACTTTTAACTTTCTTTGGTCAGTATTTCTCTTTGCAGCAGAATAAGAGGTTCCACAGATGTCGGATCCTCCGGATATGAACATGATTGTTCTTGCATCTGTTGGTGGAGGAGTCGGCTTTTCAGGAATTTTCTCGGGATCCTGTTCTCTTCCCTTCTTCTTGCCAAGTAACTCTTTCAGGTTGCCCTTGCTGAGAAGATAGCTGATCTCCCTTCAGAGTGCAATACAATCATCAGTCAAGTGCCCAAAGTCTTCGTGGAAGGCACACCATTTTGATTTGTCTTTCCATGCTCCTGGTTTCTCCATCTTTCTTGGCCACCTGGCTTTCTCACCTAAATCCTGCATGGCACACATTAATCCACCAATATCAACAGAAAAACAACATTCGGAGATTTTAGGATATTCTTCGTCATCTTCTTCATCTACTGCATTAATCCTGGGGTTATCAGGCTGTGGTAAGGCTTTGCTCAAAAAGACTTTCCCGGGGATTCGAATTTCCTGTTCGTCTGATCATACTTTGGGATATCGACCTTAGAGTTTTTCTTGTCGTCTTCTAGCCTGATAAACCTCGGAGCTCTGCTTCTTGCTTCATCTAATGACCTGCATGGAGTCATAACAAGATCATCATAGAAAGAGGAGCCCTTCTCTAACCCCAACTTGGGAGCTTCCACTGATGAAGCTGGGTTTAGATTCGGGATTTCCAGCGACTCCTTACTAAACCTGGTAATAAAATCTCTCAAGGATTCCCCAGGATTCTGGGTAACCCTATAAAGATCACCTGTCATTTTCTCAAAAGTTCTATTGCAAGAAAATTGGTTATTAAACATGTTAACTAAATGAGAAAAAGAATTGATAGTGTTAGGGGGAATACTCAATAGCCATTTCATGGTTGCTCCGGTTAAGGTAGACCCAAACCCTTTGCAAAGACATGCTTCCTTGATTTCCATAGGGATTGGATTGATCTCCATACGTTCTCTGTATTGTGCGACGTGTTCCTCAGGATCTGTCGAGCCATCATACAGTTTCATATTTGGGGTTTGAAACCGTTTTGGGATCTGCACGTCGCTAATGGATGGCACGAACCGGGATATCTTGTGGCTATCATTAGGAACTTCAGTTATGGGACGGATTACACCAGGAACATTTGATATCATATCCTTGAGCTTCTGTAACTCTCGGGCTAAACTTGAACTTATGCCTGCATCCTGCAAAAATCCCTGATTAGCATTAAAAAGAATTGTATTGGAAGTGTTACCCTGATTGATATTCTGAGGAACGGTTTGGGTGTTGTAGCTGGTATTCCCGAACATAGTATTTCCTGGAGTGACAAATGGAGTGGTCGAGGTGTTAGCCTGCATCGGGATGAAGTCTTCCTGGTGCATCTCAGAGGACCCTGCAAATTGCTGAGTCTGAGCATATGGCTGCTGAGGATTGAAGAACCTTGATGGAGGTACTCCTGAGAATCCTGCCTGCTGTGGAAATCCTGAGGATACCACCTGCTGGTAAGGACCTGAAGATCCTCCCTGCTGCGCAAATCCTGAGGATAACGCCTGTTGATAAGGACCTGAGGATCCTCCCTGTTGCTCCAGTCCTGAGGATAATACCTGTTGATAAAGACCTGAGGATCCTCCCTGCTGCACCAATCCTGAGGATAACGCCTGTTGATAAGGACCTAAGGATCCTCCCTGCTGCGACAATCCTGAGGATCCTGCATGTTGAAACGGCCCAGCAATGGATGCATGCAAGTATCCTTGGGATCCGGATGAGTACAATCCTGTGGGCCCTGAGTGCTGGAAAAGCGAGGATCCAAGGTTGTACGCCGTGGTTGACTCCGGACGTACCAATCCTGAGGATCCTGGAAGAGTGAAATCCAGAGATCTCGGGATTAATGGCGTGAATTCTTCCGCCGGCTTCTTGGCTTTCCTGATATCTTCTAGTTCCTTCACCAGCATCTGGTTGGTCTTGTTCTGGCGATCCATCTGTTCCTGTAATCGCTTATAAATAGACAAAATTTCATTATTAGATACCATAACGGGATCCTGGGGGGATGGTCTCGATCCCGAAAATACTGGAGTAGCAGCTTTCTTCTGAATGTTGTCAGGTTTCTTTGGGATAACAGCAACAGAAGGAGGAGGAGGCATGGAAGGTTTCGCTGAGGATTCTGAGGCTGCGGCAGAGGATGAAACAATCTTGGGTTGTGAAGACATGTTGTGGATATTGAAAGTAGGGTTTCGTTTGAGAATGAATAATGATCAAAGCACCGTTTGCCCCACGATGGGCGCCAAATTGTTTCGGTCAAAAATTAACAACTAACTTTTGATCAAATTAGTGCGTGAGGCTAGGTGCTAAATGGTAAAAAGATCGGACACAAAGATATGATCACGAGGAAAAAAACCCTTGATTATAATAGTCTTCGTTTTGGTCAAGAGTTTACAACTTAATACTTAGTCGAATTTGCTTCGGTTAAGGATTATGAACGTAACTTTTGGTTGAATTAACGCTTGATTATTATGATCGCCGGCACAAAAACCCCCGGACGGTGAAAACTATCACTGTCAAGTTTATTACTAACGAAAATAGGTGATTACAAGTGGTGGAGCTGATAAGTGATCGATTGCTAAGTGTTACAGAGTATGCTAATAGTTAGGTGAGAGAAAGTGTGTGTATCCTATCGATATTATCAACTCAATATATAATAAGAGATTACAACTGATATCCCGATAATTCCGGAAACCCTAGACTACTTCTTCAACGAGCTGTTAGTATCCACGTTGTTAGCTGACGAAGTCCAAGCTATATTCCGTTGCAATCCACGTTCTTATAAACATATTTAACACGTGCTCTTATCTGCAAAACAGTTAGATAATATAGGACAATTGAATTAGTTAACGTACCTTCCTCAGAATAACCGCTTGAGTCAATATCCTTAAGTTAAGCTCAATTCCGAGGATAAAAATCCACACCCAACAATATCCTACACATCTTTAATTCTTATACACAACATATTTTTTTCCTACACATCTACAATTTCTCCGAACACGTTTTTCTTTCATCATACACATCTTCAATTTTTCCTACACGTATTTAATTTATTCCCATGCATATTCAAACTTTTCCTACACGTTTTTAATTTTCTCATACACATATTCGTTTTTTCACTACACGTTTCTAATTTTTCCATACGCAACTTAATTTTTTTTCCTACAGATCTTTATTTTTCTCATACATATCTTATTTCTTTTCCAACACATTTCCGGTTTATTCGTACACATTTATTTCTGTCTTACACATCTTCAAATTATTAAATTTATTTTCAAAATAACAATCAATGTTGAAGATACTATTTTGCTTAAATGTTATAAATAAATAAAAAAATTATTGGTGAAAAAAGAGCAAAATTAAATCTTACACTAACATATAATAAAATAAATAAATTGTAACTTACAAATAATAAATTTTTGAGCTTTTATTTAGGAATATATGAGATAAATTAAATGATAAATTATTTTATTCTACCTAAACTACCCTATTATTATTAATTTTAAAGTCTTTCAAGTTTTATTAATTATAATAAATGCATTAATTTTTCAACCATTGATTAATAATCTAATGGTTAAGATCATTTCTCGTACTTCTCTCTATAAAATCACTTCTGAAATGAACTTAATCCTATATATATATATATATGATGCAGCTACTGTACGCTAATGCCTTAATGTACGGCGGGTACGCGAGACGCTCAAAGGCAAAAAACACAGGCAAAAACCTAAAACGCTCAAAAAACGGTCTTCGTGAAAAAAGTGAAAAACTGAGCGATTAACCATCCAAAACTGTTTGATTCAGTGAACAAATGATTGATTAGATATGTATTGACGATTCCGAGATGTTTGGATGTGATTTCATGGATCGATTCGTGAAAAATGGATTCGCGTACGTAATGTACGTTAAGGCATTAATGTATTGGATCTTTTCACTGTATATATATATATGTGTGTGTATATATATATATGTATGTATATATATATATGTATATATATATACTAGTAGGTACCCGCGCGATGCGGCGGCCATATTTTACAGCGCAGTACCATGGTACTCATTTTGTGGCTAATGATATTGGCATCAAGACATAAATTAGTAATTAAACGGATCAACATATAGCAATTAAATATAAAACAGATCAACAAATATGAACGATGAAATGGGTTAAACCTTATGCACTTTTTTAAATCAAAAGCGTATGCTTACTAATGCTAATTTACTAAAAATCCTTTATTAATTTTAAGAAAGATTACAACTGATAGTTTGCTTAAGAATTAGTTAAACAATTTGAATATGGGTATTGAAGTACTTTGTGATATTAGCCGCCCAAGCAACGAAATATACATGGTACTATTGCACATGATAGTGATCCTGCAGGCACTTCAAATGTCAAAATAGATTGGTTTTGGAGTAATGTGCACCAAAATGCCACGCTTAGAAATAAAAAACCTGAACATGTGCACCAATATGCCACACTTACATAGAACTGATTTGTTTAGAAAATAATTGTTAATGATCATGCTAAAAAAGGTGGGCTGGAAATGTACACCATTCAAACTAAAAACTGGTACAAATTAAACCAAAAATATTGAAACTTATATGAATAACGGATGGCAACTTTTACAAACAATATACAAAATGTATGTATACAATCTTTATTTACAAAAGACATGTAATCTAATATAAGCACAACATTCCTAAAGAATCCCAATCCCCGGACACATAATCTATCTACTTTTCCATTTGATCTCCCTTGACCTTAACTTTAGAAACCACGAGGTTGTAGCATCAACTTGCAGAGAATGAAACCAATTGTAGCAAAGCAACAGTTGCTGTAAACTTCCAGAAGCAATCAGCTGCACAGTAAGACCCCGCTGCTCGTTCGCAAATACTATAACATACAAAAAAAACAATACACGCGAAAAGAGACACAAATGGAATTTATGTACGTTAACAAGTAAATTTAAAGTGTATCATGAACCGAGGAGTTTGTTTATGTTGGTTTTTTTGATAAACATAAAAACATATACAACACTTTTTGGTCGTTTATTCGACTTACATAGAAATTGAATATTATTCAATTCCAAACTGAACCCGAGTCAAAAGTAAACAAACAAACAAACATGAACTCATGCTCCGCTCAGCGTATATCATAATTATAAAATCCAAATATTCTTTAAAAATTGTATCTCCTCATGTGATTAAAAAAATAGATCATTATCATAGATGTACAAAAATCCGGTCCATAATTATCATATCATTTGGAAGGACGTTAATATGACATGTGAAAATATAAGATAGGCAGGTAAATGAAAGTATCAAACTCAATACAAAATAACCACACAAATGCATAAAGGGGATGAAGAAAACATACTGAAGATTGGAAATGAATAGTATAACCCACTTTTACCCAATTGTAAATAAACAATTAACTATTAATCAACAAAATGATAAAACCAAAACGAACCCAAGCGAAGCAGAAAAAGAACATTTTTCAAAACTCAAAAGAGTGAATATTCGGTTTTGGGTTCAGTTCGTGCCCCAAATGACCCATGCACGCCCCTATGTGCCAATGCTAATCAAGCCCGGTTTGGACCCTTACTTGTTAATCGAACCCAGTTTTGACCCATACTAAAAATAACCATTTTCAACCCGATCCTGCCTGACCCCCTATCTATATTAATGTCTTAAATCACTCACCAAACTTAGAAATTTTTGAGACGATTGCAGTTTGTAGAAGTTGTTAAGGATCAAGCCCGAGTTTAGCCGTAGCAATCCGCCTTGGTGCACTAATATGACCCACGGGCTTCATATCTCGATACGGGCGGGTGTCACTTGATACACTTATAACTCCAATTAATGTCCCATCTTCATCTGTTCATCACGAAATGGCGTATTTGTGACATAAATAACAAACTTTTCCCCTCTTGTGTTCCTAATTGGAAATAGACCCGACCAACCTCCCCCTTTAATTGTTTTGTGTATGATCAGCTAACCATCTTAACCTTTTAAACCTCCTATTGGATTATCTTCCATACCCATAAGTAAACTTGATTAGTGCTACTGCTAAATATATATCAACAAATCTAAAAATTACTAATATTTTTACAACATTAAAAGAAAGACTAATGTTGAAGTTCAAAATGTAAGAAACACAACTAAAAATATTTAAAGCAAAAGAAAGTAAACAAAAATTTGTATGCTGCTAACAAGTAGAACTGGAAAAGAAATTCCCTTAACAAATGTTTGGTTTTAGTTTATTGGAGGTTTGGTTTTGGTTACAAGCCGGTTTATAAGATTTTTTCTGTTTTTGGTTTTGTTTTGATTAAAGATTAAGTTTTTGATTTCAATTCAGTCTCAGTTTGTTCAATTTTTAGTTTCATTTCAGTTCAGTTTTAGTTTATTGGATGGTTTCGGGTCGGTTTATAAGTTTTTTATGGTTTCTTTTTTATTTCAGATTTTTTAGTTTTTTTTTTTATTTCTGTTCAATTTTTAAACCACCTGTCACATTTAAAGTTACCAGATTTCATTTTCAATGAAAGTACGAAACAAAATGAGTGTTCATTATGTCAAAGCAAAAGTCTATACTCACCATTATGTAAAAATCGCCTTCATGTCTTTTGCGGTGAACTCCTGGTTGGCCGAAAGCGCTAAATCATTCAACGAAAAAACAAAAAACAAACAATTAATTAGCTACACAAAATACATATTCTAAAACATGAAACACATTTTTATTTCCAGAACATAGGACGAGAACGGTCAAGACAGTGAACTTTTAAAAATTAACACGATCAATCCAGTTTTGAGAAACATTATATAATACCAAAAGTTAGTTGATCAATTAAATTTAAAGAAGATGAGCCACATACATAACTTTTATGATTAATGCAATTATATACTGTTGGAATGATTAATTTAAAGAAGATCAGTCCAGTTTTGAGAAACATTATATAATACCGCGACTCGTGTATGATGTAGATGTAGATGTAGCTGATGAACTGTGTCTTCGCCTGCATATGGAAATAAAAAATGCTTACTTTATAGCATCTTTAAATCTGATTGGTCAACTCAAAACCCCGTTGGGAAATTCAAAAATAAAAAGTATCAAGAGCATAAATGTTTCCCATTACTCTTTGTTGGTTGAACCCACCACTCGCAGCAATTAACATATAGCCACTTGACATCAGTTGATGCGCGCATGAACCAAAACCTTGAGCTCAAAACCAAAACATAGAAAAAACAAATAAATAAAACAAAACAAGAAAATAAGAACACCAAATTCAAAATGAATTAAGAGGATATTTATACAAAGTCCTCTTTATTTCTTTTTAAATTAAGGCAACCATGCGTTGATAAAAAAAGCTGCAACTTGACTTTTAAAGTCAACTGTGTACTCTATAAAAAATGAAATTAAAATTTCTAATATACCATAACCTGTTTTGCTAAGATTGTAGTTCAAATTCCATACCAAGCATTTGATCTGCCTCATCAAGCATCTGCAAAAAAAATATATATATCAAATTCAACATTAGTGTTTTCTATTGAAAGGTATGCAAAAAAATAAATAAATTGTATCCATAACCCAAAGAAGCGAATCCGATTTGTGAATTCAAATTTCGAATCAGTTATAACATAGTCTGAATTGGGAATTCAGATATCAGCTCGGTTTTCTGTTTGGTTGTTTCAAAAATAGCTGGGTTTATTCGGTTTAACCAAACTAATCATTTAAATACAAAAGACAACAAAAAGTGATACCTAAGAACTAAATTCCAGAAATTACATTTAAAAGGTCAATTACTTGTTTTAAGAGGGGTACATTAGCACGTTGAAATTCTTTGTCCGATAAATCAAAATTTATTCAAAAATTTTAGTTTAGAAATTAGTAAAACTTGAAGAATTTGCAAGATCTTACATCAACTGAGTTACTGAATATTCCAGTTGGTGGTATGCATTTGTTTGGATCAAAAGCATCAAAATGAACTTCCATTAATACACACAATCTGCAACTTAAAGCACAAAAACACAATTATTTAAGCACAAGAACATTCTTTGAAGTTTAGTACTAAAAAATGATTTTAATTCCATAAAACCCCTTTTCACCAACTGAATAAGCATCTTCATGTAGTATGAGATAATTAAATGTAATTAAATAATTATAAATGTTTAACAATTATAATCGTTAAATGTTTACCTAGGTAAAACCACATAAAATGTGGTGATGTGATGTCAGCAGTGGGGGGGGGGGGGGGGGGGGGGGGAGATAAGTGGATTATTATAAGCAGTTCATCCAAACCAACCCTGTTCCAAACCGGTCCCAACCCGACCCACACACACCAGTCCGAATAAAGTCGAGCTTCATTGCCCTCCAAACCGGTTCTCAACCCGATCCAGTTTATAGCAACCAGTTTTAACCATATGTTGACCAATGCGGACCAGTTTCAAACCCAAAACGGTTTAGGTTTAAAACTGATTTATACATGTCTAATCTTACAGACTCGTTGAACAATAAATGTAAATATCATTAGCACGACACTCAACAATCTTACCACTAAATAAACCTCTTTGAGTACACATTCACCATGAGCTGGAATATTTTGTATCTGCAACAACAATAATTCAATTGAAAAATAGCCAAAACCTCGCTCAAATAATATAAAGAAAACTATTCATATATAATTAAAACTTGTGCATATAATATAAATGGGGCAGGTTATATGTTTACCAGCCAGATCTGAAAGTTTATCCACTTAAACTGGAGAATAAAATCAGCAATTGAAGAATTAAATTACCGAAATCAGGTTCTCATCAAGTCGCCACCTGTTAATTTGAGAAACAAACCCATTCAACCTTTTCGATTACATCAACGTTTCTTCTTCATCTCCGGTTTTCGTCATCTGATTGCATAGGGGATGATATTTTAGAGGAAAAGAGAGATCAACGCGCAATTTCAATTTCAATTTGAAACTGCTCGTGTTCCAGACATTCATCTCTAAGGCCTTCATGTGCTTTAAACAGTTGTACATTATGTTTCAATCCTTGTAAAACTCTTAAATTTAAGAGTTTTTGGTGATAAGACATTATTGCCCTCTCTATATGTATTATAGAGATAGTATATATATATATATAATTTATAATATTTATTTGTCATTTTAAAGGCAATGATGCTTTGGTGCAGCGGTAATTCTCTCCCCGCCTTTTTGTTTGTCACCCCATGTTCGATCCCCCATTCCCCTTGAAGATTGAATATTTTTAATTCTACGCCAATAAAGAAACATATTAAAAACCCAAGAATTGCATATAGTAAATCGTTTTTTCTTCTACTACTTTAAATGTATTTTATTTTTCACACAACATAGATTTTTTTTTTCGAACGGTGACTTTCACAGTTAAGCTAGCACTGCACGACCAAGTCGCGCCCCCACCCACCCTACTTAGGCTAGCTATATAGACATGATCGGGATCCACGCTGGTGTCCAAGTTTGGTTTGGCGTTTCCGGTAAAACCCAGTTTACTCACCCCACGCCCCGAAGGCATGATAGGTTTTTAATGCTCTGGAATACTTTAAAGTAAAGTTAATATAAAGGTTTATTAAATAACTTGTGCATATTTAAAAATATATAATAACATGACCATATGCAGTAATTTCTAATTTGGGTGTCAAAACTTGTTTTGAATTTATCAAGTTAAAATTCGATATTATCTTACTTTAACTCCTTATTTTTTTTCTCTAAAGTAAGATGATATACGTGTATTATAACTAACTGTAAACGCCCATGTTGAAAATGACCAATGTGTTTGTTGTCGTCCACAAGATGTTTTGCGGTATCGTCCGATCAAGTAACATTGATGACATGTTTCAATATATATAAATTATGGTTGGTTTGTTTTAAGAAACAATCATATACTAGCTTATGTTATAACATAGAGTATTTAAAGAGAAGTGAAACTATTTAAGTTTTGAATTTAGTGTATTCATTTAATTGAATCTGATGAGAAATGAATAAAATTTTGGAAATAAGAGCTGGAACTTTTTTAGAAAAGACCCTGAATCTTTTACTTATTTTGATTCACCAAAATGGTTGGACCGACCATGATTACAAGGTGCCTGCATGTAAAGAAGTTAAAAGGCGTGGGGATTGGGGAAGGCAAGTGAAGATGATGCTTACTGCTTTTAATTTATTAATTTGTCGTTTTCTGCTTTTAGTTGTTTCCTGCTATTTGATTATTATTGCTT
>NW_027503946.1:0-30966 GCF_021521415.1 Bidens hawaiensis | reverse complement strand
AGTTAGCATGTTAATTTATTTTGTACGTTAGCTTTCCCCTATACACACACACATAATAATAATAATAATAATAACAAAATAGCCTTTTAAGCACCAAGATTTGGCATGATATTATATAAACTCATACATAGAAGATACAAACTAAGGGACATTGGTAATAAATGAAGGGACCTTCAAATGTAACACAATTGTCTTTGTGTCCCACTAGTGACTCCCACAACTTTAGAGACTACATAAAAGAACAAGAGATTTATTACGTAAGTTATCAGTCGATAAATGTTTATATAAAAATAGGTTGTTGATAACGATAAGGACAATAATGCTTGCATGTTCATGTTCCATTGACAGTTGGTGAAATGTCTGACTCTTGAATAATAGACGTTTGTAACCGTAACTGCCACTTGACAAATTAGGGTTTTGAAGATTTAATTATGATTTAAAAGATAATAATCCAATAGGTTCAACACGAGGACGGGTTGTAATCATAAAAAACAAGACATGCCAAAAATAGGGCCGGGTTTGTGAAAACCATCTGTTGTATTAAATGGCACAAAAGTAATGTCAATTTCATAAAATGAACATGTTACATCTATTTCCAGATAAAAATGTCATTTATTTTGGGCCGTTATGCTCCCGACACTTCTGTAATCTGCTCTCAATCATTTATAAATTTAATGTTATTTAATTTCAGACGCGAGAATCAAAGTATATTCTGAATAAAACTATAAAAAAGTCACTGGTAGAAGTGACAAAATGGACGGTCAAAACAGGTTCAGGTCAAAACGGGTCAGGCTGGGAGGACCCACACACTTTTTATCCATCTTTTAAAAATATGTGAAAGGGATTATTGTGCTTTATATGATTGCATAAACTATGTTATTGTGTTGTATCTGTTCTAATTATTTAGCTTCACATAATCACTCGCAAAACAACACGCATTTAAATACTCGTTAATACCGAAACGAAAACATAAACGTCACACCTCCTTCCTGAATTCTTCCAAACTTTTTTAAAATGATGGTTTTCATGAATGTGTTTCGGTTACAACGGGCCATGAAGGAGTTCGAGCTAAGCCGCTAACGAGCCGATATGGGCTGAAAATAAATGCATACAAGCAATGGGTTCAGATTGGGTTGGAAGATGTTTTTGTCATGGGCCAAAAAATGGGCAGCAGTTGTTTTCAACAATTGCTAGAAGAACAAAGTCCATATCACAAATTTATTGGTTTTTTTAATTAGCATATATAATAATTTTAATGCATAAAGTATCTATAAAACACAGCAATTTTTTATTAATAAATAATGTTGATACACTCATATTTTAGTTTATATTTTTACTAACTGAAAAAATGTTATATAACTGTAGATCAGCCCATACTGGCCTGACCCGCTTGACGTTTTTTGAAGCCCAGGTTGCAGTCCCGATGAAGGAATATTAGAAAGTAGAGGTGGCAAGATGCGTGGGCTGGACGGGTCTGGCCAAAACGGGTCATTTCATGTCGGAAATGAAACACCACTTTGTTGTTCTATCTTTAAATGTTTAATGAATAGTATTGCATTAAACTTAAAAACATAAATGACTATAGCAAAATTATTTATATCGTGAATGACTAGTCGGTGGGGTAACGATTAGTGATTAATCATGGATTAATCGACACATAGGCGCGATTTTTACAATCATGATCCAGTTTGTTTTAATCCATGAATTTGGGCCTTATAAAACTTAGTTATTATATGTTTAAATTAAAATGTTGGTCAAACATTTATTAATATGTTTTTAGTATGGGCCAAGACAATTGTTATGGGCTGGTTATAAACCAAAGCCCATATGTGTTATGTTTAGTTTTTATAATACATGGGATAGGTAATAGGTTAATGGCGTTTAGGAGTTGTAAACCGCGAGTTGGTTGCAAACCAAGTATCGCGTCGATTCACAATTCTGTAGCGCTTATTCGAGTCGTATATAAAAATTTAAGAAAAAGCAAAATTATTCTATAACATCAAAAAACCTACAATGTTTATGTTTATTACGAGATAGCATTTCTATAAAAGCTCTAGATATTATAATAGAAGAACTTAAGGTCTTAAAGCTTGATTTGTCATAATCACACATTTGACTAATATTGATTGCCATATAAAGAACTAAAATGTTTTATTTTTCTAACAAACACTCCAAATTTGAAAAAATGTTAAGGAAATTTGAAAACATTTTTTAGCATGATATTTGAAAACACACCGATATTTGAAAACTTCTTCTCGTTTCAAGCTCAAGTAGCTTGCGAGCAGCTTGGCATGTTTACACTCTACTACAAAATAAGGAATGATCATTGGTTATTTAGTTCAACCCTATGCTAGATTTATACGCAATTAAACCTAAGTATTGAAAAATCCAAATATGACTTGTTTGTAAATCTTTTGAAAACTTGTTAACATGTTTACTTTAGCTAACTCATAATTTTGTTTATAACATGTTGATTTTTATGGTATTTGTCAATTTTTTTATTAACGTGTAAGATAACTAGCTTGTAAATGAACCAAACGTTTAGTGAATCGTTCGGCAGCAAGTTTGTTTGTGTTTGTCTATTTAATAAATAAACGAACACGAACACATGTTTCGATTGTTCGTTTATGTTTGTTTTTGTATAAAACTTTGGATGAATCATCTACTTATATTTTATATTTGTTTATTCGTGTTTGGTTATGTTCGTGAACTTTTGTTTAGATTTAAAATAGATGAACACACACATGTTCATTTTTAAACGAACATAAATATGTACATGTTCGCACCGATTCATTTGGAGGCATTAAATATTTATTACAACTTTATAAATTTTTTTAAAACAACGATTTTCGTGTATTTAAGCTACCTCAATCTCCAAATTTGGAGAGCCCCGATGCCGCACTATGGCCAGACTATATCGTCTTAAACAGGCCCATGCTAGCTTCACAGTTTGGCTTGGGCGTTCTCCTGAGAAATCATACCGTGATACTGCCGACTGCCACTTGACAATCGTTGTGCTACCACGAGAGCAGAACTCTCTGACGTAACACACAGTGGGACGAAAACCCGGGCGAGCTCAGGGTTCGAACCGACAACATTTGCACAAGGCCTGACTCAAATTCTTCATTGCCAATATCCACCCAAAAGTGACACAAATGAGTTTCGAACTTGAGTCTCCACTAGAGAATCCAAGCCTCCTAACACTATGCCACAAGTTGGGGATATTACAACTTTATAAATATAAACATTTATTCAACTTTAAAATTAAAGAAAAATTATTTACAGTAATAATATACCTATACTATTAAAACAAAACCATTTACAACTAGGATGCCAACCAATACTATTATTATTTATAAAATCACTAACAAAGTTACAAATATAACTTTAAATATTGTATTAAATGGGTTTTTTTTACATATTTATGAATTATAAACTTTTATTTATCGTTATTTATATCTTATGAGGGAAAGTTTAAAATACAAATGGATACAAAAATGAGAAGTGTGAGAATGATTTGTAACCACACAAAAAAACCTCAAAAAATTTAAAAAATAACAATAAAAAAAATTATAACTCAAAATATAAAAAATATAAATCAAAAAAATTTAATAAACTAAAAATGTTTCCCCCGTCATTTTCGTTTAAAAAAAAACAATACCGAAAAGACACAATGACGAAAATGAACAAAAGACACAATTATAACCAAAAAAGACACAACAGATCGCAAAATATAACACAATATTGATTAATATAATACAATATTAAGAAAAAAAAGACACAAAGTCAAGGAAAAAAAACACAATGACGAAAATAAACCTAAAACACATTGATAAGTAAAAAAACACAATGATCCTTTTCTCTTAACATTTTTATTTTTTTTCTAAACGAGGAAGACAGTGGAAATATTTTTGTGTTTTCACTTTTTTTAATTAAATTTTAAGGTATGATTTTTTCATTAATTTTTTTTAATTTTTTTGTGTTGCTACAAATCTTCTCATTTTTAGAATAATATGACATATTTTACGAATCCATAAAGTATGTTATTTTGTATTTTATTAAATTTATTTTTTATTACCTTTTTTAACACATCGTATATCACTCGCTCAATCACCACATCAACAATAATATTAGTCAACACCTAAAAACATAATAATAATAACCTCTCTCGATTGATTTTCATTTCCTTCCATCTTTCCTCTTCTCGTCGCACTCGAATCTCTCTTTCTCTCCGTCCGATTACTCCAATTCCGGCCACAATCCATCTCTCCGTCCACCGGATTCTCAACAACCGATCCACCCAATCCCCCCTAATTCCAATTCTACCCCTATCATTTCCCCCAATTCACAAAACCCTAATTCCAATTCACACTCATCGCGCACTCAATCCACCAAATTCCAACGATTCCGCTCTCCGATTGCTGATCTGCCGGTGCTGACGTGGCCAATTGTTCAATGATCAGTTGCTTTAACCGGTTTTTGACTACCTAGGGTTAGGGTTTGTGAAACTGATTGATGGTGAGGATGATGGAAGAAGGATGTTATGTATGGGCAGTGGGAAGGTGAGCTACTGAGGTCTCGCCCGCGGCACATGTGGTCGGTCCCTTCGACGTCTTCTGTACCGCCTCCTCTCGCCGCTAGCTCGTTCGTCTTCATTGATTCCAGCTCGTTTACCAAAGTATATATACATATATATGTGTGCGTGCGTGTGTTTAATTTATTCGCGTAATTGTATATGTTGTTGATTGCTATATCTTGTTCGGTTTATATGTATCGGTTCTCGGTTTATAATAAATTAAGTGTTTATAGGGTTGTTGTTATCCTGTAAGATAGAGTAATATTATAATGACGATTCATAGTTACAAACTTACACTTCGGTTATAAGTATAGGTTTCTGTTATAGTTACAGCTTACAGTTTGGTTTATAAGTATAGGTTTCAGTTATCCTGTAAGATAGCATAATATTAGACTGACAATATATAGTTACAACTTATAGTTTGGTTTATAAGTATAGGTTTCTGTTATCCTGTAAGATAGCACAATATTAGAATGACAATTTATAGTTACAACTTACAGTTTGGTTTATATGTATCGGTTCTTGATTCGTTAGGTTATATAAATTAATTGTTTATAGGGTTGCTTAGCATAATATTAGAATGATAATTTATAGGTATAAGTATCGGCTGTCGACTCATTAGGTTATATAAATAAATTAATTGTTTATAGGTTTGCTGTTATCTTGTAAGATAGCATACTATTAGAATGAGAATTCATACTACATATATGTTTTTAATTCATTTACATATTCGTAATTGTGTATGTTGTTGATTGCTATGCCTGTATGAGTAATAGTGTTCTTGTTAGATAGCATGATGTTAGAATGACAATTTGTGGCTTCAACTTACGGTTACAGTTCGGTTTATAAACATTGTTTCTTGATTTGTTAAGCTATATAAATTAATTGTTTATAGGTTTGCTGTTATCCTGTAAGATGGCATAATGTTAGAATGAGAATTCATAGTTACAAACGTACAGTTTGGTTATGTAAGTTAATTGCTTATAGGTTTGCTGTTATCTTGTAAGATAGCATAATGTTAGAATATGACAATTCATAGTTACAAACTTTACAGTTCGGTTTTATGAGTATTTGTTTACCATTCATTAGGTTATATAAGTTAATTGCTTATAGGCTTGCTGTTATCTTGTAATATGGCATAATATTAGAATGAGAATTCATGGTTTAAACTTACACTTCGGTATATAAGTATTGGTTCTCGATTCATTGAGCTATATTGATTACTTGTTTATAGGGTTGCTGTTATCTTGTAAGATAGCATAATATTAGAATTGAAATTCATAGTACAAACTTACAGTTTTGTTTATAAGTATCGGTTCTCGATTAGTTAGGTTATATAAATTAATTGTTTTAAGGTTTGCTGTTATCTTGTAATATAGCATAATATTAGAATGACAATTCATGGTACAAATTTACAGTTTGGTTTATAAGTATTGGTTCTCGATTCTATATAAGTTAATTGCTTATAGATTTGCTGTTATCCTGCAAGATAGCATAATATTAGAATGACAATTCATAGTACAAGTTTACAGTTTGGTTTATTAGTATTGGTTCTCGATCCGTTAGGTTATATTCCTGTACGATAGCATAATATTAGAATGACAATTCATAATACAAACTTACAGTTCGGTTTATAAGTATCGGTTCGGTTTATAGGATCTTACCCTCCTCAGACCCTACCATAGCTTTGCTATTGGTGGGATATACTGAGTACGATGATGATGATGATGATGTAAGATAGCATAATATTAGAATGAAAATTCATACCTATGTACTTTATGATTTAGATTCAACGGGCAGGTCTTCAGGTCTGGGTTATCACTGAGTTTTGTTAGTTTTTTGGATTATCCACTGTTGTAGTTAAGGGACATTTTGTGGTGACTTGCTGTTTGCTTTTCATTAGAGCATTCACATTGGAATACCTATATCATCTCCAACCGTATAATTTAGGGAAAAGTTTTAAGGTTTTTATCAGTTTTTACACTTCATCCGATTCTCTAAAATACGGTGTAGATATATGGATTGAATAGCGATTCCTTATATGTATGAATTACTATTTATTTCATATATTTTTGTGAGTGTAAGAAAGAGAAATATAATAAGAAAAGAATAAGTATTGTATAATTGAATAAAGAGAAATATGAGGAATTGGACGCAGGAGGTTTTTTAAAAGAGGAACAAGTTTTATGGATAAATATGCTTTTAGTTAAATTCCAATGGGAATGCTTTAAATTAATTGTTTATAGGTTAGCTGTTATCTCAAAAGTCAGAACTTTGTTAGTTCTTTGAGTTATCCATTGCTGTAGTTAAGAGACATTTTGTGGTCACTTGCTGTTTGCCTTATGTTATTAGTTACATTATGGTTTCTTGGTGCGTGCTTTTACATAAAAGAAACTTTCTTTTCTGAAATCTTGATGTTCTTTATGATTGTATCGATATTTGAAAATATTCTTTTTGGTCTTCTTTCAGTACCTGAAATTATCTTCATCAGCTATACATTGGCTATGCTTGCTATTAGTAATGTGATCATATCCTCTGATCATCTCATATTTTATTAACTTATAGCTGAGTTAACAATAACAATATTTTTTGCTGGTTTGTGTTTTGTAGGATGGTCGAAAGATTAATGTTGGCGATTGTGCTCTGTTCAAGCCACCATACAATTCCCTTCCGTTTGTTGGAAGAATTCGTAAATTAAAATTAGGAAAAGGAAATAATATAAGTCTGTGTGTGAATTGGCTTTATCGACCTGCAGACATTAAGCTTAAAGAAGGTGCTTCAGTGAAAGCGGCACCAAACGAGGTTTTTTACTCTTTTCACAAGGATGAGATTCCTGCTGCATCATTACTTCATCCGTGTAAAGTCACATTTCTTCGTAAAGGTGTTGAATTTCCTTCAGGGGTATCCTCATTTGTGTGCAGACAGGTGTATGATGTTGAGGTTGGGCGTTTATTTTGGTTAACTGACAGAAACTATCTTAACGTAAGTGTTATTGTTTGGTTTTTGTATTTTTTCTTACAACTGTATCTGTTGATGTTATTCTTGATTGGATATGTAGTCGTATTTGACACAGGAACTACAAGAAGAAGTAGACCAGCTATTGAATAAACCGTTGATAGAAATGCATGGAGCAGTGCAGACTGGAGGTCGGTCTCCAAAACCCTTGAATGGTCCAAACGGGTCAGCGCAACATAAACCTAGTTCAGATAATGTACAAAATAGTTCCTCATCTATTTCATCACATGCAAAGAGTAAGAAGAGAGAGCATGGTGGTCATTATTTAGAATCCGTGAAACGTGAACGTTTATCTAAAGTTGACGATGCGGATTCGGGTCAACCTAGACCAGAGCAGATATTAAAAGCTGAAATTGCTAAAATTACTGATAAAGGAGGATTGGTAGATATTGGTGGAGTTGAAAAACTAATAAAGCTCATGCGACCCGAGAATATTGAGAAGAAAATTAACTTGGCTTGCAGGACAATGCTTGTTGATGTAATATCGGCTACTGATCGATTTGATTGCTTAGGTCGATTTGCTCATTTAAAAGGCTTGCTAGTTTTAGATGAATGGCTTCAAGAAATACACAAGGGCAAGATTGGTGATGGTAGTCCTAAAGAGAATGATAAGTCTGTTGAACAGTTTCTTTTTTCTTTACTTCATGCACTTGATAAATTGCCTGTAAATCTTCATGCTTTACAGACATGTAATGTTGGGAAGTCTGTGAATCATTTAAGGAGCCATAAAAACTCTGAAATTCAGAAGAAAGCCAGAAGTCTAGTCAACACATGGAAGAGACGTGTAGAAGCTGAAATGAATATTATTGAAACAACGTCTACTACAAGTCAAGGTGGTTCTTGGCCACATAAGCCAGTGATTTCAGAAGTTCCTCATATGGGTGGTACTAGACGGTTAGGTGGCAGTTCTTCTGAGGTGGGTCCCAAGACTTCTACTTCACAACCTCCATTGAAATCTCCACAACCAAAACAAAGCTCAAGTGAAGCTATCACCAAATCTCCAGTATCTCCTGGGTCCACAAAATTATCCCCGTCATCAGCTACTAAAGAGGGAAGGAGTTGTGGTTCAAGTATATCTCCAAATAATAGTCAATCTTGCTCTAGTGATCATGGGAAAACTGGGGCTTCAAGTGTTCCTCGTAGTAAAAAATCAGGCAACGTTTTCAATGGAGCCCATAAGGAAGTTGGAATATTGCCTACTAGAGTTACAACAAAAAGAGTATCTGATAATGGAAACACCCCGAGACTCATTGTGAGGTTGCCAAACACGGGTCAAAGTGCCACACAAACCGCCAGTTTGGAGTCACCTGAAGATTCCTCTACATTATCTGGCAAGGCCTCTCTTCAGGTACCTTCTACTGATAAAAAAGTGAGTGGAAAAACTGAATCCCGACAAGAAAACAATGTTCCAAACACAAATGCGGGTGATGATTTGTCTAGGGGGAAAGGAGTGATTGAGCATGATGAAGAACATGGTAAGAAAGATGCATCTTTTGGCAGTGGTTCATCATCTGGGGTTACACCAAAACCAGCTAATAAGCTATATGAGCCGTCTTATAGCTCTATAAATGCATTAGTAGAGAGCTGTGCCAAAATCTCTGAAGCTAGTGTGCCTCCACCGATTGGTGATGTGGGTGGAATAAATCTTCTTGCCAGCGTGGCTGCTGGTGAGATGTCAAGATCTGATGTGTCAGCAGCATGCTCACCTGATTGTGACTCACCCGTACCTGAAGACTTATGTTCTGAAAATGCTGCTAAGTTGGGACAAGTGGCTCATGACGGTGGTCGTAGTGAAGATGATATCAGTGTGGCTAATGGTCATGTCTTGGTGGATAATAATAATAATACAGGGTTGGTGAATATGGCATCTGAGCTAAAGCCTGCTGTGTTGGTAGAAGATGCTAAAAATATGAAACCTAATTGCAGGGGGGCACAAGAAGAAGACAAGTGTCTTGATGATAAACCGGTTAGTAACACGGCGGGCTCGCTTGATGCAGCTGCTATAAGTGTAAAACTCGAGACCACACAGATCAATGAAGATCCAGCTTCTTGTTCATCTTCAGATATGCATGAGGACGAGAAGAAATTGGTGCGCAAACGGTTAACCGAACAGCCAGTGGCCACCACTTCTTGTGGTGATGTTGAGTTAGCACCAAAGTCTGAAGAGACTGATGAGAAGCCTGATGAAAATATGGAAATAGACGATAAAGCTCCTGTGGTTGCAGTGCAAGAAGTAAGAGCATGTGAAACAGAGGCCAATTGTGTTGAAGATCGTACAGTAAAGTTAGACTTTGATCTAAACGAAGTTTTTCCTAGTGATGATGTAGTACAATGTGAGGCTGAAAAGGCTGCTGTTCATACACCCAGCCCGTTATCTTCTAATAATAAAAACTGGCCGGTTTTGGTTACTGTAGCTGCTGCTGCAAAAGGACCGTTTTACCCTTCCGAGAGCCTCTCACGAGGTAAGCCCGAGCTTGGCTGGAAAGGGTCTGCTGCCACCAGTGCATTCCGTCCAGCAGAACCACGAAAGGTAGACGTTCCCATTCCAGATAATCGTAACAGTAAACCAACTCAAGCTCTGTTTGACTTTGACTTAAATGTTGGAGTCGATGATGCCGGTGAACAGAATGCACAATCAGGATTTGAGCTTGATTTAAATGCGTGCGGGGCGACTTCCGAGGCTGTCCAGTTGTCTGTCAGTACCAGCAGTGGACCTTCAAGGTCAACTCTGCCTGGGTTTGACTTAAATGGTCCGGGTATGGAAGAAATCGGTGGTGAATCGGTAACTTATTCCAAAAACAGCATGCAGTTTATGTCTGGTGTACCTAATGTCAGAATGAATAATATGGACACCGGAAACTTTTCAACTTGGTTTCCACCAAACAATTCGTACCCAGCAATTACAATCCCGCCTGTCACTTCCAGCTCATCACTCAATCCTGAAATATTCAGGGGGCCTGTTTTATCATCATCTCCTGCAGTAGCATATTCTTCCACCATACCCTTTCAATTTTCAGCTTTTCGATTCGAGACCGGTTTCTCGATACCTTCAGGTTCGGATACATTTTCTTCGGTTCCAAATGCTTATGTGGATTCTTCGTCATCCGGTGGTGGGCCGATCTGCCTCCCGACTATTCCCTCGGTGGGACCCAACGGTGTGGTGTCAGTGCCTTATTATGTGAGTCTACCTGGCGGTTCGAGTCATGTTGGTCCTGATGGTAGAAAGTGGGGAAACCAAGGTTTGGATTTAAATGCAGGTCCCGGAGACGATAAGATGGCAACCACTTTAAGGCAGTTACCTCTGGGCGGGCCCGACGAGCAGTTAAGGATGTTTCATCAACTGGCGGCTAGTGGTGGCGGTACATCAAAGAGAAAAGAACCCGACGGCGGTTGGGAAGGTGATAATATTAATAGGATTAGCTACAAACATCCACCTCGGCAGTAGAACGACGTTCTTGTAACGCCTGGTGAGTATTTTTCTGTTATTTTCGCTTTGGGTTGGTTGATTTGGTTTATTCTCTCATGGGTTTGATGTGATTTTTTTTTTTGGCAGGAAATCGAACTTTCTGGAAACCCGAAAAGCAAAGCGGGTGTTGTGGTTCATGGGTTTCTTGAAATATAGGTTTTACTCAATCTGTCTGGAAAGAGGTTTTACTCTTTGTTTATGACAAACTTTCATGGTTGTAATGCGTAGGGTTGAGTTGTTGCTTGAAATTTATGTCTTACAGAAAAATATGACATTTTAGTAACTTTACAGAAATATATTTTTCACTAAAATAATATTCATGTAGATTTTAACAGATTTTCTCAACAATTTTGTAAAGACTAGGAATTTGCGAGAGCTCGGCCTATGCTGGGAATACTCGGCCACCGAGACCTGGTTTTCCAACACTGCCCGCCTTCGCTCAATATAGACACGTTAAATACCACTCCAGTTTTCAAGCAGCTCGATTAAACGGGTCTGATTCTAAGGCTGGGATTTAGTTCGTGTCGGTTACCGTCCAGCCTTCGAACCATGAACACACCAATTTGAATCATTGATCTATCTAAATATTTGTTACACATGGTTTAGTTTTTTTCGCTGCTCTCACCACTTTCACAAAGGTTAATATTCATCACTGGGTTGTTCGAATTATGGCTTCGGCATATTAGAATTTGAAGTTAATTAGTTTTGTTAACTTGTTTTATCTAATTAATTATTCTTATTCATAAAAACTTGTTAATAATTTGTGATAAAGCTAATTGGTTTTTATGTATTTATATCTCATTCTCAATGAATACCTATACTTTTTCGTGTCGGGTTTCGAGTCGTGTTGGGAATTAGCATCCCTACATTCACTGCTATCAACATTAATCATCCGAGTAAAGCATAATAACAAAAACAACAATAATAATAATAATAATAATAATAATAATAATAACATTCAATATCTCGGGACGCCGTGGTGTTTCTCATTCTCTCCAAGTAAAAGTAAAAAAAAAGGTAAAAGTAATTGTGTAATGGAATGAATGTAGGTAATAAAGAGATGATCGACGGCCGTAGTTCAATCTCCATTTCACGGATGGGACGGATAGCTGACATGGTGGATCAGTGACATGGCACTGGTTTGCACCTCTAATCTCCACTTACTATTGTTATTATTATTTATAATTCTAATTTATAATAACAATAATAATAATAATATTCAATTTACGTTGGTAAAAAACTTACTTGGTTATAATTTACGTTATGTAAAAAACTTTTGTATAAATATCGGATTATACATTTCTCAAATAAGACCAGAACCAATAACCTTTTGGTTGAGACTAATACCCTTTTGCCACTAGACCAAGTTAGTGGTCACGTAATTGAGTTTAAACACTATACATGGTTCGCCCCAGTTATTAGGCGAAACCCAAACCGAAATCGAAGTAATCGGTTATTTGAATATGCAAACCGTTCGGTTTTCCGGTTTTTCGGTTTAGTTCGGTTATTTTCGGGGTTTTTTTTTTCAATTACGTGTTGACATTGCAAAAAAAAAAAAAAAATGAAAATGCATATTTTAAGCTTGTATAAGAATGTGTTAACAATAGGCATGTGTTTCGTGGAACTATACAAATACAAAGTTGCTAAATAGAGTTCAAAAATTAAAAAGCATTAAAAGTTTAGTTCCGATTTTCATTCATCATCTTGTTTATTTATCTTAAAAGTTTAGTTCATTCCTCATTATCTTGATAATCTTTATCATCATCAATCGGTTCGGGTCGGTTTTTTTGGCAAAACCCAAACAAGAAGGTGCTTAATGATGTTAGTGCGTCTACTTTAAAGCTGATGCATGAGATTAAAGCTCCGAGTTTCCTTTTGGTGAAACTCCTCTTCATTAATGTTAACCTTCTTTTTTTAAAACCATGACTTTAATTTTGTTTTTAGGCCACCGCACTCTCTAATTTCGAAAACCTTGTTGCCCAAGTCTAGCAAGACTATGTTGTATTAACTAAGCCCACACTGGCTTCAGAGTTTGGCTTGGGCATTCCCTCAAAAAACCATACCGTCAACTGCCACTTAACACTCGTTTTGCCACCACAAGAGCAACCAATGTTTTCATAACCAGATCGGATAACGAACCGGATGTGCAACCGGTCGAACAGGTTAGACCAGCCGAACATTTTTTCCTCAAAAATGACAGTTTGGACTGGGAAAAAAATTTAGTAAACCGGTTCAACCGGTCCGGTTTCCGGTCAGACCGGTGAACCGGTTTGGGCCGGCTCGAGCTCGATAAGTGAAGCTCGGGCTCGATTATTAAACGAGCTTACTTTTAGGCTCGAGCTTGGACTCAGACTCGATGAAGCTCGGCTCGATCGAGCTTTTTAACGAGCTGATCTTGAGTAGCTCGCGAGCAATTCAGCTCGTTTGCACCCCTGACCTCCACTTATTATTATTGTTGTTGTAATTAAAAATATTGTTTCTAAGTTATTCTGTTGTTAGGTTCTTTATGTTTTAATCTTGTTTAATACACAATACAGTAGAAACTCGATAAATTAATACTCGATTATTTAATAAACTCTCTAAGATAATATTTTTTGCCGGTCCCGACTCGGGGATAGGGTGCTAAATTAATAATTCGTTAAAATTATAAGATAATACATTTTTGATAAATTCTTTAGACCCCATATAAAATATAAATTAATAATTCCTTATATATAACATATTACATGAATGATTTATGAAGGTTTATTGAAAAATGACTCAATTATCTTTTGTTTTTTGTTGAAATCAATTTCCCCTTGAATCTCGTCTCTAATTTTTCTTAGCATGGTAAGAACTTATGGTGTTGTTTTCTCATAGCTCAACAAGAAATTGTTCAATGTGATTGCCGCTTTAATAGCTTCGTTTCGCGAAGAGGGCTCCATTGTAGAACTTTTATCATCTTCTTCATCGATATCATCTTTATTAATTCCAATAACGCTTTCAATAATTTCTTCATCAGTCAACAACTGTGCAACTACATTTTCTTCTGGGTGAGTCAGAACATTCTACTATAAATTAATATATAAATTAATAATTATTAATTTATCGATTAATTAATAACTCTTTTAGTTAGTAAATTTTGGTGGTCTCAAATGTATTATTTTATAAAGTTTCTACTGTACTTGGCACAATAGATGATATGGTCACAAAATAAGCAGTTCATTTCACGACGAATGACCATGTATGCATGAATATGTTTCATTCACATTTGCTTAAGAAACCAAACTTTTGTTCACTAGGATTCTACACCATGTGTTATGGACACAAAGGGGCGTCATTCTTGTCCACATCATTTTTGGGGTCCAAACACCATTACACTTGTAGTTATGGGGTAACGGGGGTGCCAAAGGTAATGGTGTACATCTAGGCACCATTGAAGTGAGATAAAGGGCATTTGATGGTAGGACCAATTACAAATCCAACTAATCCGAATACTCCGCTCTTATTTTTATTATCAAAAGATTAAAAAGTAATTATTTTTTTGGTTAAACCATTACATCCATTTGAAAGCTATATTAGTTCATCCCTCTTCATATGTGTCGCAGTAACGTAGCTAACACTTTTCATTAACCAACCATTTTCACACCACTTAGTTTTATAAATAAAATAAGTTTGGCATTGTGTAATCATTATAATTTTCTAATAATACTTGATTATACCCAATGTTGTAAAAGTAAGTTTACAAGGTCGAGTACTCGGTACTTGCTACAAGGTACGTCGTCGAGGGGAATTTCTTTAACTCCGCCTAGTTACTAAGAATCGATCAAAGATGGTCAACCTCAGCCAGAATCACGTTTAGTTGGTAGACTTGAGCTGATTTTGACTTAAAAAATAAACCATAATTCTTATTTCTATAATATTATAGAACAAATATCATTTTTTTAATTAATGATTAGTAATTCTTAGAATAATTTATTGTGTATTTCTTCTATTTATATTGATATTTACATATTGTGTTATAAATATTAGTAAAATAATGATATTTGATATATTATATAATATCCAAAAATTAATCTTTTTTGTATTTACCATGTCCGAGTACTCTCCGAGTACACCCAACTCTCTAGTCGACCGTCTAGGGTCCGCCAAACGACTTTTGCAACATATTTACACCATAGTATTTTTTTTTACTTTTGTTTTTTTTGGATTTTACAATTTTCTTGGAGCTTTAGAATTGATACATAAAGTGGTGTGTGGTGCTACTCAAAAGAATATAGATAAAGCACATAACAAGAAAACAAAATATTACTAAAAAGGTGCATTCTCAAGATACAAATTTGATCTTCTTGATACCATTTATGAGAGGTCAAAAGCAAACAATATAGTTGTTTAATGCTTTTGATATGGCACATGGATTGAATGTTGAAATAGTTAGGAATTGATGTATGTAGAGACCTAAATGTGAAGTAACATGTTGTTTTAATGTTTTGTTGTAAACAAATAGCTTCTTTACAAATTAAAAACAAGCTTTAGACTAGGAAATAAAGGTTTTGACGAAGATTAACTACTTTACTATATATGTCTCTCTAACCCGGTAGCCATTATTGTTACAACGTCTCGCTAAGCGAGTAATGATCATCCCAAAAGTCTTTATATAAAGGTATATTGGTTTTTATTAATCCCAAGTTTCAATTATTGTCTTTTGGTCACTACGGGTCCCAACTAATGAATTGGCTGCTAACGGTCCCAACTTTTAACGTATTTGTTCCTAACGGTCCATGACTAACAGAATCCTAACGTCGTTAGTTTCAGGTCGCCAGAAAAACGTTTTTGACCGGAAAACTCAATTTTTTTCTGAAAACTCAACATTTTCGTCCCAAATATCTTTGTGACTCTGTATCGAACCTTTAGAAACTCTTTTCTAGTAAAAACTCCAATTATTGAGGTCGCCGGAAACCCTAGAACCATCGTCGTAATCGGTTGATGGTGCTCAAGTTGTGGTAGTTGGTTGGCAGTGAGTTAAATATTGGTGGTGGTTGCGGTGTTCAGGTGGTGTTTTCCGGCGACAAATTTGACTTTTCCAGCAAAAACGTTTTTCCGACGACCTGAAACTAATGGCGTTAGAATTCTGTTAGTCGCAGACCATTATGAACAAATATGTTAAAAGTTGGGACCGTCAGTAGCCAATTCATTAGTTGGAACCGACAGTGACCAAAAAATAATAGTTGGGATTAATAAAAAACCAAGATACCTTGTATAAAGGTAGATATATATCATATATATCTCTACTATGTTAAACTTGAAAAGAATCATTAATGCATGAAGGTTACAAGTAATATCATAAATCTTAAATACATGTATGTATTTTGATTGAACAATAGAGATTATAAATGTAACTTCTCACACTTACGGACTGAATTTGAAATTTTGGTCTATCACATGAAGTCATGAGCTCTTGACATAATTCACTGATACAATTTACCAACAACAATACATATTTAGGATAATATTATAAAAACCAATATACGCTTCTCAACCTAATGTTTTTAACTTTTCAAAATATAAGTATTTCTAAAAACATCTAAATTATGTAGAACGCATGTTTATCACATGTTTTTTAATGAACTTGGGATGGACAACAATATTCAGGTACAATCTAAATGTTGTGGAACCTTTGTTTATCACAAGTTCTCTACCTAACCAGGTGTGGACGACCGATTCTCATTCGTGTCCTTATTTTTGTCTTTAGTATTCAGGATTAATCGCAGATTCACTGCATTTTCGAGCTATAGAAATAAAACATAAACTGGTCCTCGTAGTCGTCCTTATGACTTGTTAGTTAATTTCGCAAAACCCAAATGAGAAGGCACTTAATGATGTCAACGTGTCTACTTTAAACTGATGCATGAGATTAAAGCTCTAAGTTTCCTTTTGGCGAAGCTCCTATTCATTAATATTAACCTTCCTTTTTTTAAACGACGACTTTCATTTTATGTTTAGGCCACCGCTACTCCGTTGCCTAACTCTAGCCAGACTATGTTGTCTTAATTGGCCCGCATTGGCTTCAAAGTTTTGATTGAGCGTTCTCTCAGAAAACCATACCGCCGGCTGCCACTTGACTCTCGTTTTTCTGCCACAAGAGTAACACTATCTAACGTAACGCACGGTGGGATGAAAACCCGGGTGGGCTCGTGATCCGAACTAACAACCTCGCAAGGCCTGACTCAAATCTTTCATTGCCATAATCCACCAAAAGTAACACGAGTGTGGTTTGAACTAGGGGTGCAAACGAGCTGAGTCGAGCCGAGCCCGAACTTGAATAAGCTCGAGCTTGACTCGTTTAACTTACATAGAGCTCGAGCTCGACTCGTTTTGAGCTCTATTTTCAAAGCTCAAGCTCGGCTCGTGAATAGATTCTCAAGCTCGAGCTCGGCTCGTTTACTATTTATCTATTATTTCTCATGTAATTATAATTACTTTTACATATTCTTTTTCTATTATAATTTTATGTATAAAAAACAAATTATTTATTTATTTTTATTTATTTTTTCATAGCATTATATATATTAATTAATAATCATTAAATACATATTTTAAGAAATTATATAAATGACAGGCTCTTTTAAGCTCGCGAGCCGACTTGAGCTCGGGCTCGATTACCAAACGAGTTTACTTTTAGGTTCGAGCTCGATTAAACTCAGCTCGATCAAGCTTTTTAACGAGCCGATCTCGAGTAGCTCGTTTGCACCCTAAGTCTCCACTTATTATTATTATTATTATTATTATTATTATACTATTAAAACAATAACTATTTCCATAAATAACATTTATTCTCATAATTTCTTACTAATAAAATAATTCAAAATTAATAAATTACATTCAACTTAATCACATTCAATATATAATTCAATATAAATTAAAAACTATTAGGTTTTTCTTTTCAAAGTTTCATTGTAGTTATTTTTATTTTGGTTTCATTTCGGTTTTTAGTTTTTGTTCGCTTTTAGTTTTTATAAATTTGTTTCGTTTCAGTTTCGTTTTAGACAGGTTTAACTTTATTCATTTTTTGTTTTGGTTTTTACAATTTTTATTTTTGGTTCGGTTTCAGATTTATTGGTTTTAGTTTTCAGTTTCATTTCATTTCGGTTTTGTTTTAGTTTTATTGGTATTTGGTTTTATTTAGGTTTTAGTTTTGTTTTTTCAATTTAGTTTCGTTTCAATTTTTATTTAGTTTGTTCGGTGTTTGGTTTTAGTATCTATTGAAAAATTAAATAATATGGAAGGCTCACAAATTAAGTGAAACGTTCACATAGGTTTCAACTTTCAAGTATTTTGAAGTTATTGACGCCTTATACTTTTTTGAATCTTCACAACCACTAATAATGAATTTGCATGTGGTAGAAAGAATTTTAAAAGCTAAGAACGTTGTATGTGTTACCCTTCATTTTCTTCTTAACATGCAAGTGTGTTATTATTTTCTTTTATTAAAATGAGCCATTTTAGAAATGTTTTGGATTTGCTTTGGCTCGGATCAAAACGGGTCATTTTAAAAGGGTATCAGTTTAGTTCGGGTCAACAAGTCAATATAAAAAGAAATCGATTTCATTCTTTTTAAAATCGCATTGATTTGGTTATGGCCATATATACCGGGTTAATTTAAAAGATATCGATTTGGTTAGTGTTTAAATGGGTCATTCTAAAAGCGTAACGATTTGATTCTGGTCAAAACATGTCATTTGAAAAAGGTTTAGATGTGACATCTGCCCGATCCGACCCGACCCAGGTACCCGTTTCTCTGACCCGATCTCTTTCTTTTATGATTTAATATTTATTTATACTTATATTTTATTTTTAATAATAATAATATATATTTCCTTCCCGCCTCTTTCTCCCTCTTCCTTCTCTCTTTCCGCCTTGTTTCCCTCTTTTTCTTCTTTTTGCTTGTCCTTTGGTTCTTCCCGCCTAAGGATGTCTGCAGCTCCACGCGCCAGACTCCTTACATGGAAGCCTGCGTGAAGACATCTTGTTCCTGCGATGCGTGAAGAGAACTCTTCTCGCAGCGCGCTAAGGATGCATGTTCTTCCCGCAATGCGCTAAGAATGTATGTTCTTCCCGCGATGCGCTTAGAATTCTAGTTCTTCACGCAGCACGCTAAGGATGTGATTCTTCCCGCAGTGCGCTAAGGATTGTTGTGCCAGCCTTCGCGCTCGCGCACTCAGCCTTTCCGCGCTGAACCCTTTGAGTTTTCTTCTGTTTATTCTAGCCGTTTGCTTTTGTAAATGTCTTTTCTTCTGAGCTGTTGACCTAACCTATCTAATGTCTGAATAGTTACTTTCGGCGCAGCATGCGTACCAACCCCATTGGTTGGTAGAAAAGGTGACTGACATTATCTTTTGAGATCTGCTTTTTCCATGCTTGACCAGTACCTTTTTCTGAACCGCCCATGCCTTTTTACTGTTAACCTGTCAACTTTTTCTCTTTTTCCCTGCTGCCGTATCTTTTGATATCTTTTGCTTTTGGAATCTTTTGCTTTTTGAGATCTTTTTCCCCTTTTTCTAGGGATTGTGTTCCCTAGGGTTTCTCTATAAATAATAGTGTTATTTTCCTAACACTTCACACACAAACACTTATTTTAACCTCCTCCTTGATCTCTCTGCCGCCTCCCTCTCTGCCTCCGTCTTCCTCCCTGTTCTGCCTTGCTTTTCCGGTAATATATATTATACATAATAATTTACTTATTAATTATGCTAACTTATAATCAAGACTTAAAACCAATCATTAAAACAATAATCTTTAATTATAGGTTAACTTGTGCTTGTTTAAAGTTGGTTCTTGCTTTATCTTACACCGCATCGTTTATCAAGTGAGTAATCTCGTACCTAATCCCTTTTTGCTTTTAATGTTTTGGGATGTTCATGTGTTCATACAAACTTAGAGTCTTAAACTTGTTTATGAACTTTAGTCGCGCAGTATCCCATGTGTTGAGGACGTTTACTTGGCTGTTTATTTGTATGTGTGTATCATTAACCGCTTTGTTCGGCCTATTCCGAAGTTTTCATGGATCCATTAGATGAACACGGGAGACCTATCGTTTACGGTTTTCTTTGTTTACACTTGCACAGATGTTTTCTCGTTTTTGTGCTCATTTGGGAGCACGGATTGAACTATGAACTATGAGCTATGATCTATTTAGGCTTGATCACAATCTGATTGCACCCTTGTTAAACACCAGACATACACGTGTTGCGCGCAGATTTATTGTTATCTATGTATTGTATTAAACTTGATTTCTCACCAACACGCAAGTGTTTGACGTTTATTTTAACACATGTTCAGGTTTGCAGTAGCTGTTTTGGAGCTTGTGGACACGTAGGACGTTTTCACTTTTGGACCTAGAATTAAAATGTATCAAGACAAGTTAATGTTGTTTGAATGTTATAATTTATAATATATTGATTTATGTTTGATTTATGTTCTTTATTTTCCCCGCTGCGCGTGCGCGATAAAATGTGTATTAATAAATATTGACACCAATAGTGTCGCGAGTAATGAAGCAATATGTGGCGCCCCGATGTATAATCCGCCTTTGGTCGGGGTGTTACAGATTGGTATCATAGCTCGTTGACTTTAGGATAGGTGGTTAGACGTAACGGCCTAGAATACCTAAGAGTCCCTTCTCGCGCATGAGAGAAATCTCATGTTTGCGCGCTTATTGTTAATTACTCGTTATTTATGAATATGCTCGCACTTGCGCAGTATATGATTTTATGTTCTATTTCGCGATATTTCGATTTTTGTTGAATTTCGATTTTTATTGATTTTACTTACATATTCGTTTGTTGGGATTTGAAGATCCGAAAAGTCATGGTGATACATGAATAGTTGATTTTCAATTTCCATTTACGATTATGTTCTGAGGTTGGAGACTTGAAAAGTCATGGTGATACATGAATTGTCAACCTCCAATACTCATTTTCTTGTGGATTTCATATTGAAGATTGAAAAGTCATGGTGATACATGAATCGCCAATCTCCAATACTCGTTTGCCCGTATATTTTAAATTGGGAATTCGGAAAGTCATGGTGATACATGAATCGTCGATTCTTGATTCGAATTTGTTACCCTTATTAAGTCTGCATTTAGGGTCATTTATTTTACTTTTAACTTTTGATAGTATCTAACTCCGTGAAACCAAGCTTTTCGAGGTTATACTTTGTGCTAAAACCAAGATATTAACTAAAATTAAAATTTTTATAGAATGCCTCCGCTATCTCGCCGATTTCAGAGAAGAGAAGCCTCGCGCATGCGTAGACAGCAACGTTCCCAGGAAATGGCCGCCGTGATAGCCCAAGCCTTGAGCCAAAACAATACCTCGAGTTATAACATTAAGTCCTTTAACGCGGGTAACCCTCCAAAGTTCACAGGTCTTGAAGGAGCCACCGTGATGCTCCAATGGCTCGAAAAGATTGAAAACACTTTCCTCCATACCCAATGCCCCTCAGACAGACGAACCCTGTATGCTTCCAGTGTCCTGGAATCCAGAGCGCTTACGTGGTGGAATGGAGTAGCTCATGCGCGTGGCGCAGAAGCTGCTTCCAGCATGCTCTGGGAGGAATTTAAGGAAATTCTTACGCGAGAATTCTGCCCTCCCAACGAAGTTAAGCGCCTGGAGGAGGAATTTTGGAATCTTAAGCAATACAGCGGTGAAGCGCGCGAGTACGCGACGCGCTTCCATGAACTAAGTTTGCTTGTCCCTCACCTTGTTACCCCTTCCCGCCGAGCCATAGAGAAATTCCTTGGGGGTCTTCCCATGGAAATTCAGGATTCTGTATGGGCCAGAAACCCAGTTACCCTCTCTGACGCCATTGAGTTGGCCGCTGTGCTCAGCGACAACCATGTCAGAGCAGGAACCCTGTTCCTGCGGGGAACTGAGAAGACCAAACTCACCAAGACTGCCCCTGAACCAACAGAAACCAAACCTGAACCCTCAAACCGTAACAACCTCAAGCGCAGGCGCAAAGCCTATGCGCTTACCAACCCGCCCATTACCCAACAACCCATTTATCAACCTCCAGTTTACACGCCTAACCCACTGTCAGCCTACCCAACACCTCCTGTAGTCCACAACTATGCCTTAGCCAATCCCGCACTCCCTGCCCCGCCACCTAAGAAACCTTACACAGGAAATCAACCCCTTTGCCCAACCTGTAGACTTCACCACCCAACTCAGACCCCGTGTCGACAATGTAACCGATGTGGCCGCATTGGTCACTCAACCGAATACTGTAGAGTCCCTCCCGCCAATCCAATTGCGCCAACACCACCAGTCTACCCGCAGAACCCACAATCAATCTACCAAAACCCACGACCCAGGTCGTGCTATAACTGCGGTGATCCCAGTCATTTCCGGAACGCGTGCCCGAGACTACAAGTGCAAATCACACAGGCGAATCCGGTGAACCAGATTTCAAACCAAGTGACGCGTGGACGAGCTTTTAACATAACCGCGCACCAAGCGCAAGCGAATAATGACGTAGTTAATGGTACATTTTTGCTTAACGGATTTTATGCTTCTATACTTTTTGATACTGGCGCCGATCGAAGTTTTATCTCTCGCGCCTTCGAGCAGAAGCTTGCGCGACCGCGCAACGATTTAAAAGAAGATTTTTCAGTTGAATTGGCTAACGGTGAAACTGTTTTAATTAACTCTGTGATTAAAGATTGCACGCTTAACCTTAACGAAAACGATTTTCTGATTGACCTCATCCCCATGCCTCTTGGAAGCTTTGATGTTATCATTGGTATGGACTGGCTCTCGAAGAATCGCGCCGAAGTTATTTGCGCCAAGAAGATGATTCGCATTCCTCGAGAAAATGGTGATCTTCATATTTACGGCGAAAAACCCTCCAGTGGTCTTAAACTCATGTCTTGCGCCGAAGCCCGAAGGCTCATGCGGAAGAAGTATATTGCATTCCTAGCCCATGTGGTTAAGCCTGCTGAAGAGAAGAAGCTTCGCGATATCCCTGTTGTGCGTGATTTCCCTGAAGTTTTTCCTGATGATCTTCCTGGCATCCCTCCCGCTCGTGAAGTCGAGTTTCGTATTGATCTTGTCCCTGGTGCTTCCCCCGTAGCTAAATCTCCTTACCGTCTTGCGCCCGCTGAGATGCAAGAATTGGCAGGCCAACTTCAAGAGTTGACCGCTAAAGGATTCATTCGCCCTAGCTCTTCGCCCTGGGGTGCTCCGGTGTTCGTTAAAAAGAAAGATGGTTCGTTTCGCATGTGTATCGATTACCGCGAGTTGAACAAACTCACCATTAAGAACCGGTATCCCTTACCGCGTATTGACGACCTCTTTGATCAACTCCAAGGTGCCTCTTGTTTCTCCAAGATCGATCTCCGTTCTGGTTATCATCAGTTGCGTATCCGCGATGAAGATGTTCCGAAGACTGCTTTTCGAACTCGTTATGGCCATTTTGAATTCTTGGTCATGTCCTTCGGTCTAACCAACGCACCCGCCGTTTTCATGGATCTAATGAATCGGGTGTGTAGGCCTTTCTTGGATAAATTCGTGATCGTGTTTATCGATGATGTTCTGGTGTATTCTAAGACCAAGGCCGAGCATGAGCAACATCTCCGATTGGTATTGCAAAAGCTTAGAGCTGAGCAACTCTATGCTAAGCTTTCCAAGTGTGAATTCTGGTCTGATGAAGTACAGTTTCTTGGTCATGTTGTAAACAAAATGGGTATTCATGTCGACCCATCCAAGATTGAAGCAATCAAGAACTGGATTACGCCATCCTCTCCTTCCGAGATCCGTTCCTTTCTGGGCTTAGCTGGTTATTACCGGCGCTTCATTTCGAACTTCTCGAAGATCGCTTTGCCTTTAACAGCTCTGACGCACAAAGGTAAACCGTATATTTGGGGCTCGAAGCAAGAAGAAGCCTTTCTAACGCTCAAGCGTTTGTTGTGTGAAGCTCCTGTTCTTGCGCTACCTGAGGGTAATGATGATTTTGTCGTGTATTGCGATGCATCCAACCAAGGTCTCGGTTGTGTTCTTATGCAACGAGGCAAGGTTATCGCTTACGCATCAAGGCAACTCAAGGTTCATGAAAAGAATTATACAACTCACGACCTCGAACTAGGTGCAGTTGTTTTTGCCTTGAAGATCTGGAGACACTACCTTTATGGTACTAAGTGTATCCTCTACACTGACCATAAAAGCCTTCAGCATATCTTTGATCAAAAGGAACTTAACATGAGGCAACGCCGATGGAACGAACTCATCAGCGATTACGATTGTGAGATCCGGTATCACCCTGGTAAGGCTAATGTGGTAGCCGATGCGCTCAGCCGAAAACCCTGCCAGCTTAACTGTATTTTGCCGCGCACGCAGCTTCACTTCGCGCCGATTCAAACCAACCTTGAATCGCGTATTCGTGACGCGCAGCGCGCATCCATCAGTAATGGTAACCTTCGCGCCGAGTTAGCGTGTGGCGCGGAAGCGCACTTTGTCCCTAATCTGAGTGGAATTCTCTGTTATCTTAATCGCATCTGGATTCCCTTTGATGAGAATCTTCGCGCTGATATCCTGAGTGAAGCGCACAAATCTCGGTATTCCGTTCATCCTGGCGCTGATAAGATGTACAAGGATTTGCGCATAACTTATTGGTGGCCCGGTATGAAAAAGGATATTGCTGTGTTCGTAGCTAGATGCCTGACTTGTTCTAAAGTGAAAGCTGAACACCAACGCCCATCTGGTTTGCTCGAACAACCAGAAATTCCTACGTGGAAATGGGAATGTGTAGCGATGGACTTTATTTCCAAGTTACCTTTGACAGCAAGCAAACATGATAGCATTTGGGTAATAGTGGATCGATTGACTAAGTCTGCTCACTTCCTGCCCATTCGTGAAAACTACCGTGTTGAGCAACTCGCGCAGCTTTATGTCAAGGAAATTGTCTGCCGCCATGGTACTCCTTTGAGCATCATATCCGATCGCGATGGTCGTTTTATATCTCGCTTTTGGAAATCTCTCCAATTTGCGCTAGGAACTCGCTTGGACATGAGTACGGCATATCATCCTCAGACTGACGGTCAGTCTGAGCGAACTATTCAAACTCTTGAGGATATGCTCCGATCTTGTGTTCTTGATTTTGGAGGTAATTGGGATTCGCACCTGCCTTTGATCGAGTTCTCTTATAATAACAGCTATCATTCCAGTATTGGTATGGCCCCATTTGAAGCACTTTACGGTCGTAAGTGCCGCTCCCCGATTTGTTGGAGCGAAGTGGGTGAAACTCAAATCACAGGACCCGAACTTGTTCAAGAGACAACCGATAAAATCGCCAAGATCCGTGATCATTTGCTGACTGCCAGAAGCCGACAGAAGAGTTACGCAGATCGTAGGCGAAAGCCTCTCGAATTTCAAGTTGGTGATCTTGTTCTCCTCAAAGTGTCGCCTTGGAAAGGTGTTGTCCGCTTTGGGAAGAAGGGTAAGCTTGCTCCTCGTTATGTTGGTCCATTCAAGATTCTCGCGCGTGTGGGAAAAGTTGCCTACAGACTTGACCTGCCGCCCGCGCTCAGTAATGTGCATCCAACGTTCCATGTATCCAATCTCAAGAAGTGTTTAGCTGACGAGAACCTTCACATTCCACTTGATGAAGTTCAAGTTGATGAAACTATGCATTTCGTTGAGAAGCCTGTTGAGATTATGGATCGCGAGGTTAAGCAAACCAAGCGCAGTCGTATCCCTATCGTGAAAGTTCGCTGGGAGTCCAAGCGCGGAGCCGAGTTTACATGGGAAAGGGAAGATCAAATGAAGATCAAGTACCCGCACCTGTTCTCTGCGCAACCTACTTCGAGATAAATTTCGGGACGAAATTTCTTAAAGTAGGGGAGACTGTGACATCTGCCCGATCCGACCCGACCCAGGTACCCGTTTCTCTGACCCGATCTCTTTCTTTTATGATTTAATATTTATTTATACTTATATTTTATTTTTAATAATAATAATATATATTTCCTTCCCGCCTCTTTCTCCCTCTTCCTTCTCTCTTTCCGCCTTGTTTCCCTCTTTTTCTTCTTTTTGCTTGTCCTTTGGTTCTTCCCGCCTAAGGATGTCTGCAGCTCCACGCGCCAGACTCCTTACATGGAAGCCTGCGTGAAGACATCTTGTTCCTGCGATGCGTGAAGAGAACTCTTCTCGCAGCGCGCTAAGGATGCATGTTCTTCCCGCAATGCGCTAAGAATGTATGTTCTTCCCGCGATGCGCTTAGAATTCTAGTTCTTCACGCAGCACGCTAAGGATGTGATTCTTCCCGCAGTGCGCTAAGGATTGTTGTGCCAGCCTTCGCGCTCGCGCACTCAGCCTTTCCGCGCTGAACCCTTTGAGTTTTCTTCTGTTTATTCTAGCCGTTTGCTTTTGTAAATGTCTTTTCTTCTGAGCTGTTGACCTAACCTATCTAATGTCTGAATAGTTACTTTCGGCGCAGCATGCGTACCAACCCCATTGGTTGGTAGAAAAGGTGACTGACATTATCTTTTGAGATCTGCTTTTTCCATGCTTGACCAGTACCTTTTTCTGAACCGCCCATGCCTTTTTACTGTTAACCTGTCAACTTTTTCTCTTTTTCCCTGCTGCCGTATCTTTTGATATCTTTTGCTTTTGGAATCTTTTGCTTTTTGAGATCTTTTTCCCCTTTTTCTAGGGATTGTGTTCCCTAGGGTTTCTCTATAAATAATAGTGTTATTTTCCTAACACTTCACACACAAACACTTATTTTAACCTCCTCCTTGATCTCTCTGCCGCCTCCCTCTCTGCCTCCGTCTTCCTCCCTGTTCTGCCTTGCTTTTCCGGTAATATATATTATACATAATAATTTACTTATTAATTATGCTAACTTATAATCAAGACTTAAAACCAATCATTAAAACAATAATCTTTAATTATAGGTTAACTTGTGCTTGTTTAAAGTTGGTTCTTGCTTTATCTTACACCGCATCGTTTATCAAGTGAGTAATCTCGTACCTAATCCCTTTTTGCTTTTAATGTTTTGGGATGTTCATGTGTTCATACAAACTTAGAGTCTTAAACTTGTTTATGAACTTTAGTCGCGCAGTATCCCATGTGTTGAGGACGTTTACTTGGCTGTTTATTTGTATGTGTGTATCATTAACCGCTTTGTTCGGCCTATTCCGAAGTTTTCATGGATCCATTAGATGAACACGGGAGACCTATCGTTTACGGTTTTCTTTGTTTACACTTGCACAGATGTTTTCTCGTTTTTGTGCTCATTTGGGAGCACGGATTGAACTATGAACTATGAGCTATGATGGCTTGATCACAATCTGATTGCACCCTTGTTAAACACCAGACATACACGTGTTGCGCGCAGATTTATTGTTATCTATGTATTGTATTAAACTTGATTTCTCACCAACACGCAAGTGTTTGACGTTTATTTTAACACATGTTCAGGTTTGCAGTAGCTGTTTTGGAGCTTGTGGACACGTAGGACGTTTTCACTTTTGGACCTAGAATTAAAATGTATCAAGACAAGTTAATGTTGTTTGAATGTTATAATTTATAATATATTGATTTATGTTTGATTTATGTTCTTTATTTTCCCCGCTGCGCGTGCGCGATAAAATGTGTATTAATAAATATTGACACCAATAGTGTCGCGAGTAATGAAGCAATATGTGGCGCCCCGATGTATAATCCGCCTTTGGTCGGGGTGTTACATTAGATTTGGTTCTGGTTCTTAAATGAGCTTTGAATGTGCTTCAGTTTAAGAGGGTGCAGGACTTTTCACATGAAATGTAAAACCAGTTTTCGTAGTCTGTTAGTCACTATGTTTGTTAGATTGGTATATGAATGTTTATGTCGTCAACTGTGTTCCCGGTCCATGAATAAAAGAAGCCCGAATCATTCTTGGATGTTTATTGGGAATCTTTCGTAGATGCTTATATTCTGATTTGCTTGCTTTCCAGAATCGAATCATTTTTTGATGCTTATCAGGAATCTTTCCTAGATGCTTATATATATATATTCTGATTTGCTTGCTTTCCAGAATAATGTTAGTGAAGTTTGTTTGTTTTATATTAATATTAGTTTTTAAAGTTTATATTTTAAAGTTTTACATTTTCTTCGTAGACATTCTACTATATAAAGTTATTTTTTGTAAGATTATGTATCTAAGTACTTTGTTTGCGTATGAATATGAATTGCAATTAAAAATCATGTTGTTTCAAAAAATATATTAAAAAATAATTTATCGTTTGAAATTGTATACATGTTTACTCAAAGATTTCTATATTTCCACCAGTGTAGTGTACCGGCCAATAACCTAACTTATTATTGTTTCGAGTTACGTCAATAGCCTAAAACACACCTTCGTCATTTCTCTCTCGTAACTCATCTCTCTCTCAATCTCTGGCGACAAATCTCTCCGGTTGACTCTCACCTCATACACACACACACACATATATATACACAGATAGATCTATTCAATTAGCTCAATTCTCCGTTCACCTAATCCGTTCACTATACTACCTTTCCAAGCCCTAATTTCATCACCTGCTCGTTTAAGTTTATGTACGTATATCAACCTATCCGTTGTTCAATCACCGATCTGGACCTATTGAGGCGGTAAGTGTACTCTATCATCATTCATTTCACGTTTTCATTTACCTAGGGTTTGGTAATTAGGAAAGGGGGTCGGATTATTGGCTGCTTAATTGATTGTTTCATCAGGAGCACATGTGGCCGGTCCTTTCGTCTTCTTCTTTCGGTATTATTATTATTATTGTTGTTGGTGGTGTTGTTTTAGTGTGTGTTAGTGTACATGTTTATAATTGTATGTATAGTTATTAGTTATTGATAGGTTACCTGTTTTGAGTGTTGGTGTAAGTTAGAGTGATACTTGATTTGGTTATTGAGAGAGGAAAGCTACGGTTTCACCGGTGCGCGGTTCTATGGTATTCCTTCGGTGTTAATATTATTATTTATTTCAGTGTGTTTAGAGTGTTGTTGTAAGGTAGAATGATATGTGATATGATTTGAATGGTAATTCATGGTTACAGTTTGCTACTTAGGTTTATAGTTATTAATTCTTTACTGGGTAGGCCGATACATAAGGTGTAGTTTTTTTCGCGGTTGTGGTTGGGTTGTATTTGACTTTATTAGGTTTTTGGATTTGCATTTGGATTGTTCGCGGCTGTAGTTAGAAATACTTTATGGCTGTTTGCTCTTTCAACGGTCGTTTTGTTTGGCTTTTGAATTCACGTGTAGCGTACTACGTGCGCGTGCTAATAAATTCAAAAAAATGTTACTTTTTTCTGGCCGGCAAGTTGATTTGGAAACGATTTTCGCGCCATATGTAAATTTAAATGCTTTCTGAATCTTGATGTTTTTTTTCCGATCTCTATTTATTGTGTTACCTGTTTCAGCGTTCTTGTAAGTTAGAATAGTATTGGATATAATACGGGTTGAATGAAAATTTGTAGTTATAGTTAGGTTAGTCATTGATTTTTCACTGGCTAGCTCAATGCATAAGGTGTAGTTTTGCTATACTATTTTGGTTGTATCTGACTTTATTAGCTCTTTGGATTCGTCCGCTGCTGTAGTTACTAGCTAGAGATACTTTATGGTGATTTGCTGTTTGCTTTTCAAATTTCAACGGTTGTTTTGTTTGGCTTTTGTATTTGCTAAGTTAGGCGGAATCACTGTTAGTAACGTTATGCGTTGTTGGTGAGTCATCTTTCACATGTTCCGTACTACGTGCGTGCGTTAATAAATTCAAAAGAACCTTTCTTTTATGGTGGGCCAGTTTACTTTGGAAACGATTTTTGCGTCATGTGTAAATTTAAATGCTTTCTGAATCTTGATGTTTTTTTTCTCTCTCTCTTTAATGTGCTACTTGTTTTCAGTGGGCTTGTAAGTTAGAATAAGATTTGATATGGTTTGAAACTGAATGACAATTTGTAGTTACAGTTAGGTTTATAGTCGTTGATTCTTCACTGGCTAGCTCGATATGTAAGATGTAGTATTGTATACTATTGTGGCTGTATCTGACATTATTAGCTCTTTGGATTTGGATTGTCCGCGGCTGTAGTTAGAGATACTTTATGGTTGTATGCTGTTTGCTTTTCAACGGTTGTGCTTTTTCGCTTTTGAATTTGCTAAATTAGGTGAAACTGTTATTAGTCATGCTATGCGTTGTTGGTGAATCATATTTCACATGTTGCGTATTACGTGCGTGTGTTTATAAATTCAAAAGAACGTTTCTCTTCTGGTGGGCTAGTCGATCTTGGAAACGACTTTCGCACCATATGTATATTTAAATGCTTTCTGACTCTTGATGGTTTTTTCCTATTTCTATTTAGTCTCTAGTTACAGTTAGGTTTACTGTTGTTGATTCTTCACCGCTAACTCAATGCATAAGATGCAGTTTTTTATACTATTGTGGCTGTATCTGACTTTATTAGTTTACTTGTTGCGTACTACGTGCATGCGCTTATATATATATATATATATATATATATATATTCAAAAGAACGTTTCTTTTCTGGTGGGCCAGTTGATTTCGGAAACGATTTTTGCGCCATATGTTAATTTAAATGCATTCTGAATCTTGATGTTTTTTTTAATATCTGTTTAATTTGTTACCCGTTTTGAGCGGTCTTTTATATTAGAATAATATTTGATGTGGTTTGAATGGTAATTTGTAGATACAGTTACGTTTATAGTCGTTGATTCTTCACTGGCTAGCTCAATACGTAAGATGTAGTTTTGTTATACTATTGTGGTTGTGTCTGACTTTATTAGCCTTTTGGATTCGTCCACATCTGTAGTTATAGATACTTTATGGTTGTGTGCTGTTTGCTTTTCAACAGTCGTGTTTTTTGGCTTTTGAATTTGCTAAG
>NW_027503945.1:0-22292 GCF_021521415.1 Bidens hawaiensis | reverse complement strand
CCAATTACAGAGTATTAAGCTGTTAAGCAATACACTCCAAATTCCTTACTCTCACATATTATTATCTTCTCCACAAATACTTATTCTCACACCGGAGGGTTACCCCAAAGAGGACCCTCTGTCCCTTTCTGAGGGGTAAGTTTACGGTGCTGTTCATTTTGTAGGTGGAAGAACCCAGATCCATCAGATCCAAGAGAAACCATCGGTGAAGTTGCATAATCACACCGAGGAAAGTAGATCGTTCTACAGTGAGTCGATCCACGCTTTTTCAACAACATTATTATACCTAAACACGTAAGCATTTTATATGCCGTTTTCACATTCTTTACTTAATTAAAATATATAGTGTAAGCCGCTATCAAGACCATACCATATAAAAAAGTGACGACAAATTCAGTATAGGAAGTTACTCCGATGGTGGTATCTGAAACCAACTAGTCATCATCCGTTACACTCACGCGGTGTTTTAATTCATACGCACCCTCAATTATGCGTTAATAATTATTCAACACACATCACCATATATAAATACCCTCACCTATTCCACCTATCTTCAAAATATCTACATTCCAATTACAACTTAACCATGTCTGATCAAGCTCATCTCAACGGAGCCTACTACGGCCCCTCCATCCCACCCCCGGCCCGAAAATCCCGATCCTACCATCGGCCGGGCCGGGGAGGCAGCTGCAACCCATTCTCCTGGTGTTTCAGCTGCCTGTGCGGGTGCATATTCAACCTCATCTTCCAAATCATCATCAGCATTTTAGTCATCCTTGGAATCATTGTCCTCGTGTTTTGGCTCATCTTCCGCCCCAACGCGCCTAAATTCCACGTCAACGAAGCAACGCTCACCCAATTCACCTTGTCCCAGAACAACGACACGTTGTACTATGATCTAGCCGTTAACATGACCTTTAGGAACCCGAATCGTCGTATAGGTATCTACTACGACCGAATCGAAGCCAACGCTGAGTACGATGGTAAGCGGTTGACAACGCAGAATCTAGAAAGGTTTTATTTGGGGCATAAGGAGGAGAAGGATTTGATTGCGGTGTTTAGAGGCGAGCAGAATCTGGCTATCGGGTCAGGCGATACGAGATCGGAGTATAATAAGGATCAGAGCGAAGGGCGTTATGATATTGATTTGAAGTTGAAGATTAGGCTGAGGTTGAAGGTCTGGTGGGCTAAACCCAAGTTCAAGCCACGGTTTGAGTGTGAGTTGAAGGTTCCTTTGAGTGGTGGTCCTTCGACTCGTGGGTTTGAAAGGACCAAGTGTGATTTTGATTGGTAGACTAGACATGATCATCATTGTTATGGTTCTTGGACCGAGTCTTTGTTTCATTTGATTTACTGATTCTTGTTATCTTATTTGTTTGTTTTATAGATCCGGTAGATTCTTGTATACTGCGGAGTATATTGCTGGATTATTATTATTATTTACATTTTATGTATATGTATATGTACACGGTATTATTATTGTTTATAAATAAAACTAGTGTTTGTTTAATTATTTATTTGTTACTTTTAGAAAGAGTTGAATTTTATAATAATATGAAGTAGAATTTTATAATAATATGAAGTACGACGTATTGGCGGATAATAATACAAACTAATGATAAAATTAGACAGTTAGTTACATGTCAAACTTTTATTCCGTTTTAAAAATGATGTTAGTCATAAATAGTTATAAATTATACATGATTCTGTTTGTAAGGACGATACGTTTTCCATTTTGTTCGCAATCATAAATCATTTATGTGAGTAGAATCGAGTGAATTTGAAGTGTAAATCAGAAAAGATAATCAAAGCCTTAAGCGTTAGTAATATATTGTTAGTTGGAAAGCTTATAAGCCTTTTTATACTATTAAATCTTATCTACTTTTAATTATTTAATATTTATTTTCTAAATTGACTTATTATCTATTAGCAATGCTTCTCGAATAAAGTCAAAGGTGCTTTGCCAAATGTCTTCATTCAACCAATTGTGATCACTATAAAATATCAATATGCATATTTTATTACTTGATTAGATGATTACTCCAACAAGCGGTAACTGAAAAAGAAAATCCATATGTAAAGAGAAATAGAATGACACGTTACATGTACATTATCAACTTGGAGATAAGCATTTGCACCGAAGGATAAAGATGAGTAAAAGACTAAAAGTAGCTATGTTCGTTGGGTTGGATATCAAATATTCAATTACTGTAGTTTGAGTTGCTTTATTTGGATCCTAGTTTGAGTCTTCATGTTGTGAAGGTTTGTTTAGATTTTTATTTTTAATCGTTTTGTTATTTGATATTTGTAATTATTTGTTGATTTAATATGTATCTATAATTAGTTATGTTCATTATATTTTTCCGCGTTTGGACTCTTTCAATTAAAATGTGTAAGTTTTTTTAGATTTTTAACGAACGGACAACAACGAACATTTTGATTTTTATTTTAACAACACACGAACATGTTGATTTTTGTAAACGTACAAATACGAACACAATTATTTGTCTTATAAGAAATGAGCGGTTGATGTAGGTGACGATGGTTATGCAAGGGGAGGTTAACGATGGTGGGTGGTAATCGGAAGTTAACCGGTGGAAAGGATATACCGACGATGGAGAAAATGTAAATGAGAGAAATTGTAGGGTTTGATGATGAAAAAGTTTTCCAAATAAATGAGATGTTATGACCCGTTTAAGGGCTATCCGGGTTTTGTGAGACCCATGACCCGCAAAAATTATTGTTTAATTATGAAAGAGTTTCACAAATAAATAAGATATTATAACTCATTAAGGAATATCTAGATTTGGTGAGACCCATACCCACAAATTCGGGTCAAACATATGAGAAATCTTAAATCACAAATCAAGTAATTTGATGGCTTGTAAGGGAGTGAGGAACAACCAGAAAGTGACACAGACTTTTTTGATAAAATATATTTGGATACGTTTTCATCTATCCGAGATATGTACCGATAGATGTATTTTTCTTCCATAATCGAGATATGCACCGATCCAAATTTTAAATTGTCTAACCTAATCAAATCGATTAACATGATCTAGTATACCGTAGGACGTAGGTGCTAATTCCTTCCCTGACGATAGTTGGTGAATTGTGTAGAGCCAACTTAAGAGTTAAAGATATGGAGAACAAAGGTTTTTCTTATATTTATCTTATTCTTAATACAAAAGGTATTATTAAAACTTAACATAACTTTATTACCGACAAATAATCGTATCTGCGTGTTGTTGCGGGCCATGTCGATAGTTGATATCATATTGGCATATTATTTGCTAACATATAAGTCTATTCCTTGGTAAGTTAAAATATCGTTTTTTACATACATGGTTTCATGAGTTCAAAAGATAAAGCAGCTTGTATTGCATGATTCAAATTCTTTAGATACATAGTCTAAAATAAAGGGACAGTGTAGTATCCATCTTCAGTTATTAGGGTTGTTGAAAACATTTGCTCCACTTCAACATCATTAGACACGTACCTAATTGTTTTCTCAGATTTTCTTGTATTCCTCCTCTCGGTACCTTAGAAGTTAGAACCATGTCATTCTTGGTCTATTGGTGTAAATTGAATAGATAGGAGACATGCTTGTTTGTAATAGAATCCATACTGAAACATCACATGTGACAATTTTAATATGTTTTATATCATAAATGGGCTAAAACAAATTTAGGTCGAAAGGTAGTGAGTCAAAAGTATTTAATCTATTAATATGTAGTGTTTTGTGATTTATAAGATGATAAATGAAGTGTCCATAAAATAATTTGTTTCAACACAAATTTGGACTAGCATGTTACTCAAACCTGTTCACGACTAACCTTGCCACCTAAACACATACCTTATTAAACTTAGTCGAGTCGGTGTGGGGTTAGCGAGATAAACCACTCCTGACAAAAATCTTATAGAAGTAATTCTAAGCCCAATAAATAATGAAGATTTGAAAGAAAACTAAGAATGAGAGGTGGTGCGGCTACCCCCGCTCACCAAACGTGTCGTTCTACTTCGTCATGCACCACTGTTCTCTCTATCCATATGTGTGTGGGTGTAAGTAAATGTCGGTGATTATCAGGTTCAAGAAAGCAACGATCAGAAATGAAAAAGTGGAGACTGGATTCGACTGAGTTGAAAAATGAGAAAGAGAGAGAAAGGGAACAACTGAAGAAGAGACGCAGGTGGTGAAGAAGATGATGATAACACGCGATCAGAGAGAGAGAAATGGGGCATGCTACATCAAGATAATATGTTGCTGTAATAACTTGTACCATATGCAAAAGGAAGTGACCATTTAGCTATAGTGTTTTCACTCACAATCCTTGAATATATAGTATAATATAATATAATTTAATTACACAAATGACTCCTGGCACGGTTATATTAGGATTTGATGGCCAAACTTTTAGAAAGTACACCCTTTGTCTAATAATTCACACAAGTGTAACTCAATTGGTTCCTAAAATGGATGAACGTTGACATTTGTTGTTAAGTAGATGTGAAATTACAAAATGTCAAACGTCCTAAACAAATAACTCATTAGCTCCGTAATGTTTTAGTTTTTAATGGTCAATTTTGTTTTTAACCCCCTCTTCACCACATTTAATACCTTCTTACTAGAAAAACTATTGTTGCCGAAGAGTGCAAGATGTTACATGTTCACCACCACATCCGTCTGATATGGTGTTGTGTCGAACCTTCATTTTGTTTGGAACGACCATTCTGACCCATCATATCTCTAAGTAGATAGATCTAACCATTTTGGGCTTCAATTGGTTTAGGGGTACTTTGGTATTGTAAAGGGAGGTCACAACTCTCAAACTAGGGTTTCAGGATGTTCAGGTGTGTTCTTTGTCTGACTGGTATTTTGAGCCCCTTTTTAAAGTTCTAACAACCAGACGTAAGGTTTTCTGATAGGGTTTGAGTAACATAATAAAAAACAATGATATGATAAAAGTATATTTTGAAATAACACACAATGAAAATATAATGGCATTTATGATAAACTAAACAAAAATACATTTTATGGTTGACCCTACTCGTTTTCATGTGTTGAAAACTATCTATTATATCTTCAATCTCAACTTTCGTATAGTTTGTTGACTTTCTATTCAAAGATGTAATACCCTTGAAAAATAACTTTAAACAGGCAGAAATATACATATTTTTCTTTTATTAATTGACTAACATAAGTGGCAGCAATTTAACAACGTTTAATATCCATAAATATATTAAGCTTAATAAAATACGGAAGCAATGAAGACGATTGTGTTCGGTTCGCATCACGACTTGATTCTTCCGGTACCATAAGCTTTTAGTTACATGATAGTTACCGCCATAAAACTTTTAGTAACTTATTATATAAACGATTCGTCGACTTCGAAGTGTGAAATGGTAAATTTATAAAATTTGTCTGTCGCTTAGCGCTGCAAGTGACGGATTTTGAAACCAAACTGTTGCGTAGCATGAAGGCTAATGAGTTGACTCGGGTCAATTGACCATCTCCCTCGCACAGCAAGTGCCTATTATTGCACACCACTAAAGTTAACAAATATCTAGATTTGTAGTTCCCTAATATTAGAAGGTGTCCAAATTTGCACTCCTCTAAAATTAGCAGGTCTATTGTTTTACATCCCTCTTATATTAGTAAGTGTCTATGTTGCAATCCACTTAAGTTAATAGGTGTCTAGCTTTGCACTCCTCTAATATTAGCACACTTCCAATTTTACACCCATCTTATATTAGCAAGTGTTTATGTTGCATCCACTTAAGTTAACAGGTGTCTAGTTTTGCACTCCTCTAATATCAGCAGGTCTCTAATTTTACACCACTTTTATATTAGCAAGTTCTTGCTTTCTTTCCTTTCTTAATTCTTGTTTCTAACCCGAATTATTTGGCCCGATAAAGGTGTTTCTGTCATTAATGTATGGGGCATTTACATATATCCCCTTCCTAAGTTGTCTTATTACATGTTTCCCCAACGCTAAATATTCAATTACATATATCCCCTCCCTAAATCACATATATTACATATTTCCTCATTTAATTTAAATTAACTAATTAATTGACTAATTTACCCTTATTCAATTAAGTAAAAATAATAAAAGAACTCTTAATATTAAAAACAAAAACAAAATGCTATTGACCAAATTATTATACACTGATTCTTTATTGCTTTTGTGGGAATCAACGGCACCGGAAGAAGAAGAAGACGACTGTTGCTTTAATACCCGACGATGTCTTAAACTATCTCGGTGTCTGAGTTGACTCAGTTCAACTCGATGATTAACCGGAAAAGCTCTTTCCAATACGAGTGTCAATGGAAACGCAAACGCCGCTTTTTATTAAATGGTAATGTAAATTGAACAAGGATATAACGGTAATTTGTTAAAAAAAGGGGAAATATGTAATTTGGATTTATTGATTGGGGAAATATGTAATTAGAGGCCTTAATAAGGGGATATATGTAAAAATTCCTTAATGTATTCTATTTACTTCATGCAAAAACTCTAATATTAGCAAGTTCTTGTTTTCTTTCCTTTCTTAATTCCGATTTGTAACCTAGATTATTTGGCCTTTTAAGATTATTTATGTCATTAATGTATTTTATTTACTTCAAGTAAAAAAAAAACTCTTATTTTTATCCAAGCATAAACTACTTTATGTTTGGTATATAATCACACATCGGCTGTAACAATGCGATTTTTCCAAATTATTTTACCCGACCCGCTTTTATGTTTGGGTTATTTATCAAATAAAACACCGCATTTATCGAGTTAAATTAATTGTTATAATAGTATTTTAATTATTTATTTAAAACATATTTATAACTTTCAATTTATAATTAATATAACCCTAAACATAAGTTTTAAGCCATTTTGAATCCACATCAAAGCTTGAGGGACCAAATAGCAAACCTGATCCAAATTATATTATAATCCTTTCACCCTTTTACCCAAACCCATATTTGACCCGTTTTTGCCCAACCCGAGACCAGTTTAAGTTTCTTGGAGCTTAATTCTCGTTCTAATCAAGGAATGGACCTATGATTATGATACCACATGCCTTTAACAACCCTACCGACATATTAATTTGGGAATAACAATCAAATATTATACGAATTCCTTATTTTACTTAAACCGCCCTGTTGGTGCACATTTTGTGGCCGTCGCTTGGCGAATAGTTTAGAATGTTTATGTTGTATGCTGTACACCTAGGTAGTGGTTCACGCTGAAAGTGATCCATTTGAAAGAGCATTTTCAAATGGATACTCATTCGATCGAATGAGTTTCTGATTCGATCGAATGAGTCTGCCATTCGATCGAATAGGACTCATTCGATCGAATGAGTCCTGACCGAATGGCAGCGGGTATAAATACCAGCTTTCAGTCGTGAACAGGTAAGGTTTTCGAGGTTTTTGCGTGCCCGGAGCCCAGGTGCTGTCCGGATGAGGGGGGAGGCCATGCTCGACCTCCCCCTGCCATAGATCGTGATTTCTCTGTTTAAACAAGCATGTAACCGTTCGCGTTTATCAATAAAGTGTTTGTTTTTATCTTTGATCTGTGGTTGAAACCTTCCGTCCCGAACCTGCTCGGATCGTCACCGGTCCTACAATTGGTATCAGAGCCACGGTTACCGCTAGAAAGGTCTAACAACCGATCTAGCAAGCCGAGCTCTTGATTTTCTGCGTTCTGGACGTTAAACTGTTGGTGTGTTCTTCGTGTTCTTCGCGTTTTCTGGGCTGGCGTTGAAGGAGTCGAATCAGTACATTCGATCGAACGAGTTCCCCATTCGATCGAATAGGCCTATTCGATTGACTGATTCGATCGAATCAGTCTTCCCGCTCAAAAGTGTCAAATTCAAACGCAAGTTTTCCCGCCCAGACAGCCTGTTCATTCGATCGAACCAGATGTCTTCATTCGATCGAATCAGTTTGTATTCGATCGAACTGGTTTTCCCGCTCAAAGTGTCAAATTCAAATAGCTGATCGAACCAGTTCTTCATTCGATCGAATCAGATTGTATTCGATCGAACTGGTTTTCCCGCTCAAAGTGTCAAAATCAAATGGCTGATCGAACCAGTTCTTCATCCGATCGAATCTGTGCTTCATTCGACCGAACCAGTTCTCATTCGATCGAACGTGTTCCAGACCAAAAAAAAAAAAAAAAAAAAAAAAAAAAAAAAAAGTCTGGAACGCCCGCTTACACGAAAATTTGCCCAAGCCATTTTTATCAGTCAGGAAGCCTTCTGAAAAAGTTTGGCAAAAATAAAATTTTTTCGACAAAATTTCCGGGAAATTTTCGGTTAATTTTCGGGTCAGTGATGAAGATTTTTCTGGACATCCTATACAAGTTGATTACTATCCAGAAAAAGTTTGGTGACAGTGAAATTTTCACTGATATTTGCCGGCAAAGTCAGAGCGTTTAAATGTTTAACGGTTAAAGCGGCAAATTTGAAGATGAACAAAGCACAATTACCTGAAGGAATTATCGTCTACAAGTTTAGTGGATAACCCCTTGTTCATTGAGCTTCTACAGTGGTGATTGTTATAAGAACACAGAAGAACAGAGAAAAGTGATTACTGATGAGGTATGATGTTATTGTGGGGTAGTCAGGAGCATCTGACTATTTATGGGCCAACCAAGTTTACTTTATTGTCCGCATTCTGAAGATTCTGCTTTGTGGAGAGAATCTGAGTTTGAGTTATTGTGGGGTAGTCAGGAGCATCTGACTATTTATGGGCCAATCATGTTAAATATTTATTTTCCGCATGTGAGAATTCCGCTTTGTGGAGGGAATTCTGTTGAAAATTGGTGATTCGCAATCACGAAGTTAATGATGTGTCTTTGTCTCCGATGATGAATCTGCATACAAACTAATCTGTTTAGGGGGAGTAGCTGTGGATTGGAAGCCTCTGTCATTTGTCCAATACATGTTGGTGAAGTAACCGTGTGGGTGAAGATTCGCCGATAGTAAGTCGCGCAGCGGAAGCGTGCATGTATTGTCATGTCTATATATTGGGATACACGTCAACGTCTGAGGGGGAATTTCTACAGTTGGTTGTTTTAAACAGATTATTTAGTCTGAAGATGTCAGCAATGGAGAACACTTTGCATCATTAACCGAGAGTTCAGTCTAAGGGGGAATCTTGCTGCAATGATGGTATTCTTCAACGTGATTATCAAGATAAAGCAGAAGATTTGACTGAAGATTGCAAGAGGTGTCTACAGCAATTCGCAAGCAACGTCCAAGGGGGAATTTGTTGGTGCACATTTTGTGGCCGTCGCTTGGCGAATAGTTTAGAATGTTTATGTTGTATGCTGTACACCTAGGTAGTGGTTCACGCTGAAAGTGATCCATTTGAAAGAGCATTTTCAAATGGATACTCATTCGATCGAATGAGTTTCTGATTCGATCGAATGAGTCTGCCATTCGATCGAATAGGACTCATTCGATCGAATGAGTCCTGACCGAATGGCAGCGGGTATAAATACCAGCTTTCAGTCGTGAACAGGTAAGGTTTTCGAGGTTTTTGCGTGCCCGGAGCCCAGGTGCTGTCCGGATGAGGGGGGAGGCCATGCTCGACCTCCCCCTGCCATAGATCGTGATTTCTCTGTTTAAACAAGCATGTAACCGTTCGCGTTTATCAATAAAGTGTTTGTTTTTATCTTTGATCTGTGGTTGAAACCTTCCGTCCCGAACCTGCTCGGATCGTCACCGGTCCTACAATTGGTATCAGAGCCACGGTTACCGCTAGAAAGGTCTAACAACCGATCTAGCAAGCCGAGCTCTTGATTTTCTGCGTTCTGGACGTTAAACTGTTGGTGTGTTCTTCGTGTTCTTCGCGTTTTCTGGGCTGGCGTTGAAGGAGTCGAATCAGTACATTCGATCGAACGAGTTCCCCATTCGATCGAATAGGCCTATTCGATTGACTGATTCGATCGAATCAGTCTTCCCGCTCAAAAGTGTCAAATTCAAACGCAAGTTTTCCCGCCCAGACAGCCTGTTCATTCGATCGAACCAGATGTCTTCATTCGATCGAATCAGTTTGTATTCGATCGAACTGGTTTTCCCGCTCAAAGTGTCAAATTCAAATAGCTGATCGAACCAGTTCTTCATTCGATCGAATCAGATTGTATTCGATCGAACTGGTTTTCCCGCTCAAAGTGTCAAAATCAAATGGCTGATCGAACCAGTTCTTCATCCGATCGAATCTGTGCTTCATTCGACCGAACCAGTTCTCATTCGATCGAACGTGTTCCAGACCAAAAAAAAAAAAAAAAAAAAAAAAAAAAAAAAAAGTCTGGAACGCCCGCTTACACGAAAATTTGCCCAAGCCATTTTTATCAGTCAGGAAGCCTTCTGAAAAAGTTTGGCAAAAATAAAATTTTTTCGACAAAATTTCCGGGAAATTTTCGGTTAATTTTCGGGTCAGTGATGAAGATTTTTCTGGACATCCTATACAAGTTGATTACTATCCAGAAAAAGTTTGGTGACAGTGAAATTTTCACTGATATTTGCCGGCAAAGTCAGAGCGTTTAAATGTTTAACGGTTAAAGCGGCAAATTTGAAGATGAACAAAGCACAATTACCTGAAGGAATTATCGTCTACAAGTTTAGTGGATAACCCCTTGTTCATTGAGCTTCTACAGTGGTGATTGTTATAAGAACACAGAAGAACAGAGAAAAGTGATTACTGATGAGGTATGATGTTATTGTGGGGTAGTCAGGAGCATCTGACTATTTATGGGCCAACCAAGTTTACTTTATTGTCCGCATTCTGAAGATTCTGCTTTGTGGAGAGAATCTGAGTTTGAGTTATTGTGGGGTAGTCAGGAGCATCTGACTATTTATGGGCCAATCATGTTAAATATTTATTTTCCGCATGTGAGAATTCCGCTTTGTGGAGGGAATTCTGTTGAAAATTGGTGATTCGCAATCACGAAGTTAATGATGTGTCTTTGTCTCCGATGATGAATCTGCATACAAACTAATCTGTTTAGGGGGAGTAGCTGTGGATTGGAAGCCTCTGTCATTTGTCCAATACATGTTGGTGAAGTAACCGTGTGGGTGAAGATTCGCCGATAGTAAGTCGCGCAGCGGAAGCGTGCATGTATTGTCATGTCTATATATTGGGATACACGTCAACGTCTGAGGGGGAATTTCTACAGTTGGTTGTTTTAAACAGATTATTTAGTCTGAAGATGTCAGCAATGGAGAACACTTTGCATCATTAACCGAGAGTTCAGTCTAAGGGGGAATCTTGCTGCAATGATGGTATTCTTCAACGTGATTATCAAGATAAAGCAGAAGATTTGACTGAAGATTGCAAGAGGTGTCTACAGCAATTCGCAAGCAACGTCCAAGGGGGAATTTGTTGGTGCACATTTTGTGGCCGTCGCTTGGCGAATAGTTTAGAATGTTTATGTTGTATGCTGTACACCTAGGTAGTGGTTCACGCTGAAAGTGATCCATTTGAAAGAGCATTTTCAAATGGATACTCATTCGATCGAATGAGTTTCTGATTCGATCGAATGAGTCTGCCATTCGATCGAATAGGACTCATTCGATCGAATGAGTCCTGACCGAATGGCAGCGGGTATAAATACCAGCTTTCAGTCGTGAACAGGTAAGGTTTTCGAGGTTTTTGCGTGCCCGGAGCCCAGGTGCTGTCCGGATGAGGGGGGAGGCCATGCTCGACCTCCCCCTGCCATAGATCGTGATTTCTCTGTTTAAACAAGCATGTAACCGTTCGCGTTTATCAATAAAGTGTTTGTTTTTATCTTTGATCTGTGGTTGAAACCTTCCGTCCCGAACCTGCTCGGATCGTCACCGGTCCTACAATTGGTATCAGAGCCACGGTTACCGCTAGAAAGGTCTAACAACCGATCTAGCAAGCCGAGCTCTTGATTTTCTGCGTTCTGGACGTTAAACTGTTGGTGTGTTCTTCGTGTTCTTCGCGTTTTCTGGGCTGGCGTTGAAGGAGTCGAATCAGTACATTCGATCGAACGAGTTCCCCATTCGATCGAATAGGCCTATTCGATTGACTGATTCGATCGAATCAGTCTTCCCGCTCAAAAGTGTCAAATTCAAACGCAAGTTTTCCCGCCCAGACAGCCTGTTCATTCGATCGAACCAGATGTCTTCATTCGATCGAATCAGTTTGTATTCGATCGAACTGGTTTTCCCGCTCAAAGTGTCAAATTCAAATAGCTGATCGAACCAGTTCTTCATTCGATCGAATCAGATTGTATTCGATCGAACTGGTTTTCCCGCTCAAAGTGTCAAAATCAAATGGCTGATCGAACCAGTTCTTCATCCGATCGAATCTGTGCTTCATTCGACCGAACCAGTTCTCATTCGATCGAACGTGTTCCAGACCAAAAAAAAAAAAAAAAAAAAAAAAAAAAAAAAAAGTCTGGAACGCCCGCTTACACGAAAATTTGCCCAAGCCATTTTTATCAGTCAGGAAGCCTTCTGAAAAAGTTTGGCAAAAATAAAATTTTTTCGACAAAATTTCCGGGAAATTTTCGGTTAATTTTCGGGTCAGTGATGAAGATTTTTCTGGACATCCTATACAAGTTGATTACTATCCAGAAAAAGTTTGGTGACAGTGAAATTTTCACTGATATTTGCCGGCAAAGTCAGAGCGTTTAAATGTTTAACGGTTAAAGCGGCAAATTTGAAGATGAACAAAGCACAATTACCTGAAGGAATTATCGTCTACAAGTTTAGTGGATAACCCCTTGTTCATTGAGCTTCTACAGTGGTGATTGTTATAAGAACACAGAAGAACAGAGAAAAGTGATTACTGATGAGGTATGATGTTATTGTGGGGTAGTCAGGAGCATCTGACTATTTATGGGCCAACCAAGTTTACTTTATTGTCCGCATTCTGAAGATTCTGCTTTGTGGAGAGAATCTGAGTTTGAGTTATTGTGGGGTAGTCAGGAGCATCTGACTATTTATGGGCCAATCATGTTAAATATTTATTTTCCGCATGTGAGAATTCCGCTTTGTGGAGGGAATTCTGTTGAAAATTGGTGATTCGCAATCACGAAGTTAATGATGTGTCTTTGTCTCCGATGATGAATCTGCATACAAACTAATCTGTTTAGGGGGAGTAGCTGTGGATTGGAAGCCTCTGTCATTTGTCCAATACATGTTGGTGAAGTAACCGTGTGGGTGAAGATTCGCCGATAGTAAGTCGCGCAGCGGAAGCGTGCATGTATTGTCATGTCTATATATTGGGATACACGTCAACGTCTGAGGGGGAATTTCTACAGTTGGTTGTTTTAAACAGATTATTTAGTCTGAAGATGTCAGCAATGGAGAACACTTTGCATCATTAACCGAGAGTTCAGTCTAAGGGGGAATCTTGCTGCAATGATGGTATTCTTCAACGTGATTATCAAGATAAAGCAGAAGATTTGACTGAAGATTGCAAGAGGTGTCTACAGCAATTCGCAAGCAACGTCCAAGGGGGAATTTGTTGGTGCACATTTTGTGGCCGTCGCTTGGCGAATAGTTTAGAATGTTTATGTTGTATGCTGTACACCTAGGTAGTGGTTCACGCTGAAAGTGATCCATTTGAAAGAGCATTTTCAAATGGATACTCATTCGATCGAATGAGTTTCTGATTCGATCGAATGAGTCTGCCATTCGATCGAATAGGACTCATTCGATCGAATGAGTCCTGACCGAATGGCAGCGGGTATAAATACCAGCTTTCAGTCGTGAACAGGTAAGGTTTTCGAGGTTTTTGCGTGCCCGGAGCCCAGGTGCTGTCCGGATGAGGGGGGAGGCCATGCTCGACCTCCCCCTGCCATAGATCGTGATTTCTCTGTTTAAACAAGCATGTAACCGTTCGCGTTTATCAATAAAGTGTTTGTTTTTATCTTTGATCTGTGGTTGAAACCTTCCGTCCCGAACCTGCTCGGATCGTCACCGGTCCTACAATTGGTATCAGAGCCACGGTTACCGCTAGAAAGGTCTAACAACCGATCTAGCAAGCCGAGCTCTTGATTTTCTGCGTTCTGGACGTTAAACTGTTGGTGTGTTCTTCGTGTTCTTCGCGTTTTCTGGGCTGGCGTTGAAGGAGTCGAATCAGTACATTCGATCGAACGAGTTCCCCATTCGATCGAATAGGCCTATTCGATTGACTGATTCGATCGAATCAGTCTTCCCGCTCAAAAGTGTCAAATTCAAACGCAAGTTTTCCCGCCCAGACAGCCTGTTCATTCGATCGAACCAGATGTCTTCATTCGATCGAATCAGTTTGTATTCGATCGAACTGGTTTTCCCGCTCAAAGTGTCAAATTCAAATAGCTGATCGAACCAGTTCTTCATTCGATCGAATCAGATTGTATTCGATCGAACTGGTTTTCCCGCTCAAAGTGTCAAAATCAAATGGCTGATCGAACCAGTTCTTCATCCGATCGAATCTGTGCTTCATTCGACCGAACCAGTTCTCATTCGATCGAACGTGTTCCAGACCAAAAAAAAAAAAAAAAAAAAAAAAAAAAAAAAAGTCTGGAACGCCCGCTTACACGAAAATTTGCCCAAGCCATTTTTATCAGTCAGGAAGCCTTCTGAAAAAGTTTGGCAAAAATAAAATTTTTTCGACAAAATTTCCGGGAAATTTTCGGTTAATTTTCGGGTCAGTGATGAAGATTTTTCTGGACATCCTATACAAGTTGATTACTATCCAGAAAAAGTTTGGTGACAGTGAAATTTTCACTGATATTTGCCGGCAAAGTCAGAGCGTTTAAATGTTTAACGGTTAAAGCGGCAAATTTGAAGATGAACAAAGCACAATTACCTGAAGGAATTATCGTCTACAAGTTTAGTGGATAACCCCTTGTTCATTGAGCTTCTACAGTGGTGATTGTTATAAGAACACAGAAGAACAGAGAAAAGTGATTACTGATGAGGTATGATGTTATTGTGGGGTAGTCAGGAGCATCTGACTATTTATGGGCCAACCAAGTTTACTTTATTGTCCGCATTCTGAAGATTCTGCTTTGTGGAGAGAATCTGAGTTTGAGTTATTGTGGGGTAGTCAGGAGCATCTGACTATTTATGGGCCAATCATGTTAAATATTTATTTTCCGCATGTGAGAATTCCGCTTTGTGGAGGGAATTCTGTTGAAAATTGGTGATTCGCAATCACGAAGTTAATGATGTGTCTTTGTCTCCGATGATGAATCTGCATACAAACTAATCTGTTTAGGGGGAGTAGCTGTGGATTGGAAGCCTCTGTCATTTGTCCAATACATGTTGGTGAAGTAACCGTGTGGGTGAAGATTCGCCGATAGTAAGTCGCGCAGCGGAAGCGTGCATGTATTGTCATGTCTATATATTGGGATACACGTCAACGTCTGAGGGGGAATTTCTACAGTTGGTTGTTTTAAACAGATTATTTAGTCTGAAGATGTCAGCAATGGAGAACACTTTGCATCATTAACCGAGAGTTCAGTCTAAGGGGGAATCTTGCTGCAATGATGGTATTCTTCAACGTGATTATCAAGATAAAGCAGAAGATTTGACTGAAGATTGCAAGAGGTGTCTACAGCAATTCGCAAGCAACGTCCAAGGGGGAATTTGTTGGTGCACATTTTGTGGCCGTCGCTTGGCGAATAGTTTAGAATGTTTATGTTGTATGCTGTACACCTAGGTAGTGGTTCACGCTGAAAGTGATCCATTTGAAAGAGCATTTTCAAATGGATACTCATTCGATCGAATGAGTTTCTGATTCGATCGAATGAGTCTGCCATTCGATCGAATAGGACTCATTCGATCGAATGAGTCCTGACCGAATGGCAGCGGGTATAAATACCAGCTTTCAGTCGTGAACAGGTAAGGTTTTCGAGGTTTTTGCGTGCCCGGAGCCCAGGTGCTGTCCGGATGAGGGGGGAGGCCATGCTCGACCTCCCCCTGCCATAGATCGTGATTTCTCTGTTTAAACAAGCATGTAACCGTTCGCGTTTATCAATAAAGTGTTTGTTTTTATCTTTGATCTGTGGTTGAAACCTTCCGTCCCGAACCTGCTCGGATCGTCACCGGTCCTACAATTGGTATCAGAGCCACGGTTACCGCTAGAAAGGTCTAACAACCGATCTAGCAAGCCGAGCTCTTGATTTTCTGCGTTCTGGACGTTAAACTGTTGGTGTGTTCTTCGTGTTCTTCGCGTTTTCTGGGCTGGCGTTGAAGGAGTCGAATCAGTACATTCGATCGAACGAGTTCCCCATTCGATCGAATAGGCCTATTCGATTGACTGATTCGATCGAATCAGTCTTCCCGCTCAAAAGTGTCAAATTCAAACGCAAGTTTTCCCGCCCAGACAGCCTGTTCATTCGATCGAACCAGATGTCTTCATTCGATCGAATCAGTTTGTATTCGATCGAACTGGTTTTCCCGCTCAAAGTGTCAAATTCAAATAGCTGATCGAACCAGTTCTTCATTCGATCGAATCAGATTGTATTCGATCGAACTGGTTTTCCCGCTCAAAGTGTCAAAATCAAATGGCTGATCGAACCAGTTCTTCATCCGATCGAATCTGTGCTTCATTCGACCGAACCAGTTCTCATTCGATCGAACGTGTTCCAGACCAAAAAAAAAAAAAAAAAAAAAAAAAAAAAAAAAAGTCTGGAACGCCCGCTTACACGAAAATTTGCCCAAGCCATTTTTATCAGTCAGGAAGCCTTCTGAAAAAGTTTGGCAAAAATAAAATTTTTTCGACAAAATTTCCGGGAAATTTTCGGTTAATTTTCGGGTCAGTGATGAAGATTTTTCTGGACATCCTATACAAGTTGATTACTATCCAGAAAAAGTTTGGTGACAGTGAAATTTTCACTGATATTTGCCGGCAAAGTCAGAGCGTTTAAATGTTTAACGGTTAAAGCGGCAAATTTGAAGATGAACAAAGCACAATTACCTGAAGGAATTATCGTCTACAAGTTTAGTGGATAACCCCTTGTTCATTGAGCTTCTACAGTGGTGATTGTTATAAGAACACAGAAGAACAGAGAAAAGTGATTACTGATGAGGTATGATGTTATTGTGGGGTAGTCAGGAGCATCTGACTATTTATGGGCCAACCAAGTTTACTTTATTGTCCGCATTCTGAAGATTCTGCTTTGTGGAGAGAATCTGAGTTTGAGTTATTGTGGGGTAGTCAGGAGCATCTGACTATTTATGGGCCAATCATGTTAAATATTTATTTTCCGCATGTGAGAATTCCGCTTTGTGGAGGGAATTCTGTTGAAAATTGGTGATTCGCAATCACGAAGTTAATGATGTGTCTTTGTCTCCGATGATGAATCTGCATACAAACTAATCTGTTTAGGGGGAGTAGCTGTGGATTGGAAGCCTCTGTCATTTGTCCAATACATGTTGGTGAAGTAACCGTGTGGGTGAAGATTCGCCGATAGTAAGTCGCGCAGCGGAAGCGTGCATGTATTGTCATGTCTATATATTGGGATACACGTCAACGTCTGAGGGGGAATTTCTACAGTTGGTTGTTTTAAACAGATTATTTAGTCTGAAGATGTCAGCAATGGAGAACACTTTGCATCATTAACCGAGAGTTCAGTCTAAGGGGGAATCTTGCTGCAATGATGGTATTCTTCAACGTGATTATCAAGATAAAGCAGAAGATTTGACTGAAGATTGCAAGAGGTGTCTACAGCAATTCGCAAGCAACGTCCAAGGGGGAATTTGTTGGTGCACATTTTGTGGCCGTCGCTTGGCGAATAGTTTAGAATGTTTATGTTGTATGCTGTACACCTAGGTAGTGGTTCACGCTGAAAGTGATCCATTTGAAAGAGCATTTTCAAATGGATACTCATTCGATCGAATGAGTTTCTGATTCGATCGAATGAGTCTGCCATTCGATCGAATAGGACTCATTCGATCGAATGAGTCCTGACCGAATGGCAGCGGGTATAAATACCAGCTTTCAGTCGTGAACAGGTAAGGTTTTCGAGGTTTTTGCGTGCCCGGAGCCCAGGTGCTGTCCGGATGAGGGGGGAGGCCATGCTCGACCTCCCCCTGCCATAGATCGTGATTTCTCTGTTTAAACAAGCATGTAACCGTTCGCGTTTATCAATAAAGTGTTTGTTTTTATCTTTGATCTGTGGTTGAAACCTTCCGTCCCGAACCTGCTCGGATCGTCACCGGTCCTACAATTGGTATCAGAGCCACGGTTACCGCTAGAAAGGTCTAACAACCGATCTAGCAAGCCGAGCTCTTGATTTTCTGCGTTCTGGACGTTAAACTGTTGGTGTGTTCTTCGTGTTCTTCGCGTTTTCTGGGCTGGCGTTGAAGGAGTCGAATCAGTACATTCGATCGAACGAGTTCCCCATTCGATCGAATAGGCCTATTCGATTGACTGATTCGATCGAATCAGTCTTCCCGCTCAAAAGTGTCAAATTCAAACGCAAGTTTTCCCGCCCAGACAGCCTGTTCATTCGATCGAACCAGATGTCTTCATTCGATCGAATCAGTTTGTATTCGATCGAACTGGTTTTCCCGCTCAAAGTGTCAAATTCAAATAGCTGATCGAACCAGTTCTTCATTCGATCGAATCAGATTGTATTCGATCGAACTGGTTTTCCCGCTCAAAGTGTCAAATTCAAATAGCTGATCGAACCAGTTCTTCATCCGATCGAATCTGTGCTTCATTCGACCGAACCAGTTCTCATTCGATCGAACGTGTTCCAGACCAAAAAAAAAAAAAAAAAAAAAAAAAAAAAAAAAAAGTCTGGAACGCCCGCTTACACGAAAATTTGCCCAAGCCATTTTTATCAGTCAGGAAGCCTTCTGAAAAAGTTTGGCAAAAATAAAATTTTTTCGACAAAATTTCCGGGAAATTTTCGGTTAATTTTCGGGTCAGTGATGAAGATTTTTCTGGACATCCTATACAAGTTGATTACTATCCAGAAAAAGTTTGGTGACAGTGAAATTTTCACTGATATTTGCCGGCAAAGTCAGAGCGTTTAAATGTTTAACGGTTAAAGCGGCAAATTTGAAGATGAACAAAGCACAATTACCTGAAGGAATTATCGTCTACAAGTTTAATGGATAACCCCTTGTTCATTGAGCTTCTACAGTGGTGATTGTTATAAGAACACAGAAGAACAGAGAAAAGTGATTACTGATGAGGTATGATGTTATTGTGGGGTAGTCAGGAGCATCTGACTATTTATGGGCCAACCAAGTTTACTTTATTGTCCGCATTCTGAAGATTCTGCTTTGTGGAGAGAATCTGAGTTTGAGTTATTGTGGGGTAGTCAGGAGCATCTGACTATTTATGGGCCAATCATGTTAAATATTTATTTTCCGCATGTGAGAATTCCGCTTTGTGGAGGGAATTCTGTTGAAAATTGGTGATTCGCAATCACGAAGTTAATGATGTGTCTTTGTCTCCGATGATGAATCTGCATACAAACTAATCTGTTTAGGGGGAGTAGCTGTGGATTGGAAGCCTCTGTCATTTGTCCAATACATGTTGGTGAAGTAACCGTGTGGGTGAAGATTCGCCGATAGTAAGTCGCGCAGCGGAAGCGTGCATGTATTGTCATGTCTATATATTGGGATACACGTCAACGTCTGAGGGGGAATTTCTACAGTTGGTTGTTTTAAACAGATTATTTAGTCTGAAGATGTCAGCAATGGAGAACACTTTGCATCATTAACCGAGAGTTCAGTCTAAGGGGGAATCTTGCTGCAATGATGGTATTCTTCAACGTGATTATCAAGATAAAGCAGAAGATTTGACTGAAGATTGCAAGAGGTGTCTACAGCAATTCGCAAGCAACGTCCAAGGGGGAATTTGTTGGTGCACATTTTGTGGCCGTCGCTTGGCGAATAGTTTAGAATGTTTATGTTGTATGCTGTACACCTAGGTAGTGGTTCACGCTGAAAGTGATCCATTTGAAAGAGCATTTTCAAATGGATACTCATTCGATCGAATGAGTTTCTGATTCGATCGAATGAGTCTGCCATTCGATCGAATAGGACTCATTCGATCGAATGAGTCCTGACCGAATGGCAGCGGGTATAAATACCAGCTTTCAGTCGTGAACAGGTAAGGTTTTCGAGGTTTTTGCGTGCCCGGAGCCCAGGTGCTGTCCGGATGAGGGGGGAGGCCATGCTCGACCTCCCCCTGCCATAGATCGTGATTTCTCTGTTTAAACAAGCATGTAACCGTTCGCGTTTATCAATAAAGTGTTTGTTTTTATCTTTGATCTGTGGTTGAAACCTTCCGTCCCGAACCTGCTCGGATCGTCACCGGTCCTACACGCCCTAAACCCTAAATCAATATACGTATAATCGTTTGTATTAATACAATTAAACTTCCAGATACCATCCCTTAACCATCGCTGTCCATAACCCTCAACCCAATTAAGTTTTCAGCCTCGTTTGCCTGTGTCTTCGTCACCAAGATGTGCCGGCTGTTGCGCGACTTGTTCACCATCAAATCGTCTTTGTTTCTGGAATCCTTGACGGTATATCCCGAAGGCTTCATCTCTCTCACATCATCACTTGTTTTTCGTTCATCCGATCAGGTGAGTAATCACTCCCCTTTTTTACTTATTTTTAAACGTTTTGGGGACATATGCGTATCGTATCATATTTACATATTATCTAGTATTCAAAACTGCAACTGTTTAATCCTTGTGTGTATATCAGTTTATGCCTAACTTGCTATTTGCTTACTTGCTTTATTTGAATCGCATTCGGAGAGGTCCAACATATTCTCAGTCTAGTATGATCATACGACCGTCGTAGTGGCCGGCGTCCGACGCATTGACAATGGTTTCACCGACACCTCATTTTTGGTAACCAATGCCCATTCGCATGGCAACGGGTTAACCCTTTCTTTATGTTTGATTGTTTGTGTATGTAGGATTGACTGTTTATCTCACAGGAACAGTTTGCATCTTTCTTTATATATTATTATATACTATTACTGTTGTGTCTTAAACTGGTGATTTACTCACTCAACATGTGTTGTTGACAAAAATATATTTTATACGCATTTGCAGGTTATCATCTTGGTTGTTTAGCAAGATGAAGATCACGTAGAGATGCTTTTTAGGATACAAAATTTAATTAATCAATGTTGTAGTTTCGTTATACTTGATGTACCTAACTGTAATTGTTTTATTTGAAATTATTAAATAGATATTGACACTTCTAATATTGCATATAGTAACCTTTGAAAATCTGTGAGCAATCAGTTCGCCCCGGCATTTCCGCCGTAGGTTGGGGTGTGACATCGGCCTCTACGACGCCATGGTCGTTTATACCTTGGTTTCATTGTCAATGTCGGTTTAGGGCCATATAGACCATAGACAACCCGCTCGATTCATTCTTGTGATATCTATCACTTGTGAATAAATCCAACGTCATAATTTAGTTCCTTCATGGTCATAGCCATGTTTCATATACTTAGGACGTCACCTTCGTCTCTATGACTTCATAAGTCATTTAAACGTCTGTTTTGACAGATCCTTTATTTAAATCATGAAAACTTATTATTTTATTATTCGAACAAATAATCATCTTCCAATTAGTATATCAAGATACCTAAATCGATATAACTCCGCAACATAACAAAACGCAACATCTAGTCATGTACCTTAAAGCTTCCATTTTTGTTTCACATCCAGTCCGTTTCGACCTTATGGATTGTCACTCGAGTTGCCTATAAATCACAACCTGGTTACTAATGAGGATACTTTTCTTTATATATCCTATTTATTAGCATATGCCAATATTATCCAAGAGTTCATATCACCTCCTTATGACATGCTATACATCATAATTCTCATTCAAGCATTTCATCAAACACCTTGTAGGCATGATTTCTAACTTGTACATTTAGCTAAATTTCATAACTTTCTACCAATTTATACAATCTTAGTTTCATTAAAATCTCACAAACAATTAATTTATATGTAAAAGCAAATTCAATCAAGGCTAACGCACTACCTATTGTTCATGAAATTGGAATTCTTCACCTTAATGTTAAAACCCACTTCATAGTACAATTGAACACTAACAAATAAGTAGTTTTTGTATTATCAATTCCACTATATGATCATAATTCATTTACTAATTTCAAGTATTTTACTTGTCAACTTTCACTACTATAATCAAATATGACTTTAAGGCATACCTTATGATCACCAAGTTGAGATGATCACCAATTTACCCACACACAAGGGTTTTATTACTAATTAGCCTGTCAATTTGGGGAATTAGCTCAGCAAGGG